>NC_141911.1:28026551-28177758 GCF_057802395.1 Ceratotherium simum simum
GAATAATAGAACTGAAAACAAGAGGGAACACAGCTATCCGGCCTTGGTTTCTTCCTATATAAAAAGTGAGGGCATTGTGCTCTATGAGCTTCAAGTTTCCTTCGAACTCAAAAAAGTCTAATTTTATGAAACCTAAATTAAAAAAGTACTTGAGACATGTAAGAGGAAACTGTCTAACTAGATAGCAATTCACTTGAGACTCAGAGTGCTGGAGGCAGAAAAAAATCTTCAGGTTATTTTTCTTTAAATGAATTAAATAAGAATCAAGAGAAAAGATTATTAGGAGACAATAGCATAACTAGATGTTTTAATCAATGAATTAGGTCAATAACTGTATGGCCTCTTAGTCAAGTGCATACTCATTCCTCTAACAAAAACACAAAAATTATTTAAAATCTCAATTGCCTTTTAAAAAGGGTTAATCTTACTATTAAAGAATATGTCAGATTATCTGTTGTCCCTTTTTCTGGCTAATCACGTGGGTGATATTTTGGTTCAGTTGAGCACCTTGACTAATGTGGACCTGGAGTGGAGTTTGGAGACTGGGACTAAGGAGAGAGGGCTGTGTTTTTCTTCACTATAGGATGAGAACTTGAGTTCCTGGGGGATATGGGAGGGGAAGTTGAGGAAGAATGATGTGGAGAGAGAGGTGGAGTGAGGAGCTGGCACAATGACCAGAGGCAATGTGGCCTCCAGTGGCCAGTGAAAAAGCTCCAAGAGTCCCCCTCCCAAAAAATAATTCTCAGAAAAATTTTTGAGAGCAATGGTCATTTTAGACAGACATATTCATTATTATAGAAGATTTCAGAAATAAGGTGACCCTATTAATTCAAGTAATATTAAAATAATTATAAAATGAATCTATTCAACAAAAAAATCAAATATCCAAATTACTATCAAATACAACTATTTAACAGGAAAATATCAACTTCTAACACAAGTAACAGGAGTAACGCTTTATATTGTCCGTTTTCCCATTCAACCTTTATCTTTGTTGTGATAGAGAATAAAACCTAAATTTGAAATATTCACAACTTGCCCCAGCTTATCTCCAAAGAAGAAGAGCTTTTGGTTTCAGTGGTGGACACTTGTTCTGATCAGGGTGGTGGGTGAAGGTGCAGAATTGAAGACGACGAGAGAGTATTTGATCACTGTGCGTAAGACGGGAAATAGAGCTACTGGGGTTGTGGAGTTAATGAGGGGAGAACAGATCAAGGAGGAGGGGGAGGTGAGCTGATATAGGAATCAAGTCAATATGTATTGGAACTTCCTGTGTGTATAGCTCTGTGCCATGTGATGCAAACAAAAGTCCTTTCTAAGCAAAATCCTGCAGTCAATGCAGGTTGAGTCAAATTTTCTATACATTCAAATTATTTACATGTGTATCTGAATTCATCAGTTGTTGGTGTACGCTGAGAAATGTATGGAAAGCAGATGGTACCAGCTCATAGGAGGAGATCCATGAATACTGAGCATGGATTACTGGAACTTCCCTAGGATGGGGAGGACCTCACCCGCAGCTTGTGGAAACTTTGGATTTACTAGTTTTGTGATCTTGGGCTGGTCAATATTTCTTTATTGCTTTATTTCTAAAATGGAAATATATCTAACTTGCCTAAAGACCAGTGGGCTAGGTAAGGGGATCTGTTAAGGTCCCTTTTAATTCTAAGATATTATGGTTTTAGAAAGTGTTAGCACTGAATCATGTTTTACTAGCATAGGCTTTTCAAGGAGACAGACTTGGATTAAAATCTCTTTTGCAACACTTACTGGGGGTGACGCCAGGCATGCTACTCAATATTTCTCATTTTCTGTTTCCTATTTTGTAAAATGAGACTATCTCTTAGAGCTGTTATAAGGATAAAGTCAGATAATGTTTGTAAACCACTTAGTGCAGTTCATGGTCCATGAATAGCTCTCAATAAATGGTAAATATGAAAACCACCACACCCATAACCACAAACATAGGGCTTGAGATCAAAATGGTATAAATGCTTACAGTTTTTTGGACTGAAAAATAAACCTAACTAGAATACCCAACTCCAGATATTTCTGTCTAACAAATTGATCCTAATGTGTGAAATTATGCTTGCAAAACTATTTAGTATACAAATGTAACAATTAGTTTACTTTTATATAGATGATGATAATGCATTTGCATAGACATTAATTTTCTTTCTATTTGAAACTTAAAAATATGATTCTGAATTCACAGTAAGAACAGTACAAAATTGTTAGTAACTTTCAAAAACATAAGGTGGGATATTAGATACCTCTGTAGTCTGCATATTGGAAAGTTTATTCTCCCATCTTTTGGAGGTGGGAAATATGTCAGTATTCTCCTTTTTTGTGTAAGAATGGTCTGTTTTTCATGTGCTAGTGGTCTGTTCTGGGAAAGCCTCTTTCCTTTTCCTTCTGCATGGTTAGAGAAGAGAATTGTTAGAAGATATGTCAGTGCCAGGACCCAAGGCAAAGACTGAGTGGTCTTGTAATTATTCACTTGGACCCTAAAAGTGAGGACCTTACCAGCTAGGCCAGTGCTTGGTAAAATACTAAAGTGGATCAAGTTTATGTTTGGGCCCCTTCTATTTCCTATTTCCTCACTTGTTCCCTGACTGTCCAAAGTATTGAGTAAAATGATTGTTTTTGCTTAATGATACTGTTTCAGGAATGAGTAAAGCATTTGCTGATAAGGACTTAATACAACTCTTCCTGGGGATTGTTTTTTAACTTTTAATTTTGAAATAATTCTAGACTCACAAGAAGTTGCCCAAATAGTACAGAGAGATCCCATATATCCTTCATCTAGCTTCCTCTAATGGTAAAAGCTTACATAACCATGGTACATTATCAAAACTAAGAGATTAACGTTGGCACAATACAGCTAACCAACAGAGGAAATTTTAAAGAATGAAAAATTATCAAGGCTGAAAGGAAAACTTTTCTGAATCCTAATGTTACCCCTCTCTGTGTGCACTTAAGATTTTGCCCTTGTCACACTGTTTGGTAATCTTAGATTAACTTTCTGTCTTCTCCACTCTATCCCTTCAGAACAGGGATCGTGCCATAGTCACCCTTTAGTCCTATTGCTTATTAAAGTAACTGGCATTCAATAAGTATTTTTGGTTAAAAGGGTGACTAACAGTTGCTTAAGTCTTTAGAGGCTTTACATTTTCAAATCCTTTTTATACATGTTATCTCTACAGAGAATGTTCATCATCTAGGGGACAGGGCATAGACTTTGAGAGCATTCAAATCTTGGTATTTATTAGCTTGAGTCTTGTGACAAGGTACTGAATGTCCTTGGATCTTGCCTTCCTCTTGTGCTTCATTGTTTTCACATAATAGGGTTGTTGTGAAGATTCAAGGAGGTAATTTATGTAATAAATAGGGGCTCTGGGAGGTAGATAGGGTAAAAGATACTACTGCCATTTTACAAACTAAGGGTAAATAATTTTATTGCCATTTTATAAACTAAGGCTCAGAGAGGGTAAGTCATTGTGGAAAACCATAAAGCTAGTACATGGTAGTGCTGCTAAACACCTTAGGTCAGCTGTCTTCCCTGATATCACATTGTCTTTCCCAGGCAACAGGAGAGTGGATTAAAAAACAAACAACAACAACCATGAGATAGCTACAGAAATTTACGACTTTATGTAGTTGTTGAGTTCTTTTGCTATATGTACAGGAAATCCTCTCTTAGGTGGGGCTGGGTGATGAGACAAACTAAAAGGTGAGTCAAGGGTGTGAGTTACTCTTTCAGGGGGTCTCTGTCAAATACCCCTCCACTCCACCCAACCAGTTGACATTAATATAGCCAAGAATCTTGCTTGCCAGACTCAGCATCAGATGTTTATGCCCTCATCCCCTGTGGAAGGCATGGGAGGACGAGACTTGGAGCTCTCAAGTACTCACATTGCATTATCAAAATTTTTTTAAATCAAAAGATAAATTTAAAAAGTTGGAGGGTTTTGACATTATCACCACCATCATTATTATCATTGTTTCATGCTCATGAAAATAATTTTTTATTAACAAAAGAGAACATGTAAACATGGAACTTTTTTACTAATCTGACATGGCTGGTAACACATTAGCCAAAGTTGCTTCTCAACCTGCCCTGAACACCTTTTACATACCCTTGAATTCCCCATTCTAGAATGCCTATTTTGGAAGCATTCCTTTGGCTTATACAATGTATTCATTTCATTGTAATGGAACAGGAGATGGCAAAATATGTTGTTGATTTATGTGACTGTTGGCTACAAATGTCAAAAACTGATAGTTTAAACACTTGGATTATAATTAGAAACATTCACTTTTTGCTGGTAGTTTGCAATTTGACTTTTCCCTCTCTAGTTAAAAAATGGGAATGTCAGTAATCAAGATTAGAGATGGAACTAGAATGTTTCTTCAGGATTCTGAGTCTTTTTTTGGGTTTTGTTGCTGTTTCTCACCTTTGATCACTAAAGTGAGGTGTACTGGAGGTCAGGTGGAGAGAAAGGGAGAAAGGAAAAAAAAATCACTTTGGTGCAGTACGTCCATCAGAATTGGGAGAGTTAGGATTGAAATTTACTCTGAGACATTCCTCAATAGAATATCTTAGTGTAAACAAACTTTTGCAAATTTTTAAGAGACAGAGCTATGTAAACATGCTTGTGAATTTTCAGTTTTTTAAAGTTTAATTATTTCCAGCATCATAAGATAGTAAAGGTACCCAGAAAGTTTTCTTTCTTGATTTGCTTTGACTTTCTCATTATTTATTACCTAAGAAACATAAAAATTTTATTTCTGTTTACATAATATAATTTAAATAGGGTTTAATGCAGAACATCTCTTTCTCTTGATTAAAAAAAGATTTTCTGAAAAATAAACTATGGCACACATAGAGAAAGCAAAAATCATCATTATGGCAAAAGTAAAATATCCACTTGGGCTCCTTGTGTGTTTTTCATTGCTTTGTGTTTTCTCTTTCCTTTCAAGGCACAGTGAGAAACCTTGCTAAATAAAAAAGGAGTTTTATGAATGCATCTCTCTGTGGGGAGGCACACCTATGATATGAAATCACACAGGACTAGGACAACGAAACGTTACAACTCCACAGAAACTGGAACAAATGGAAAGACTTCCCCAGGATATTTCAATGGGCATATTCCTTGAACACAGTCTCTTTAAGGACTGCTCCTCTTGAAATATTATAAAATTATTTATAAAATAATTGTTAATATCAGTTAGGCAAATTGGTTGCTAGGAAGTATAGGTTTATATGGCACGTTAGCCTTGCTTAACTATTGATGCTGACAATATATTCCAGTTTTTAATATAAATACTAGAAACGTATTAAGAAGAATAATTTTCAAGGGAGATTACAGTTTTATCAGAAAAAGCATTTTTATCTTAAAAGCATAAATGTAAGTAATACACATTTGTACTTGCGATTATTTCATAAAATAGTAAGGTATACAGAATTAAATGCTGAACATACTTACAATATTCTCCAAAAATTAAGATGTAGAAGAAGACAGCACCAGATGTCATTTCCTTCTTTCTGAGCAACTGATTAATAAAAGTGAATACAATTTGGTCTTGGTTCCTGAGGCGCATACGGCTCACGGTGATTGTGTGCTATTTCTGTCTGCAATCTTAGCAGCTATAAAGCAGTCCTCCCTCCTTCCTCTCTCATTTCCTCTCCCTCTCTCTTTCCATTCCCTCTTCTTTTCTTTCTTCCTTTCTCTGTCTCAGAATCTCTCCTCCCCACCCTCCTTCTCTAAAAGTCTTATTATCCTTCTTGACGCACGCACATGCACGCCACACATACACCACACACACACACACACGCCCGCACGAACACAGACAAAGCTGAGCAGCGAAGAAAAGTTACAGACAGGCTCTTCTCACTGACTCTAAACATTTTGTTTCCATGTCCTGTGGCAGTCTACAAATGAGGGTGAGGATGATCACTGACAAAAGTCTGAACTGATCGAAGTCACGCTACCGGAAAGAAATTGAACTAGAGATACGTTACAAACAAAAATAGTTTTTCCCCTATGACTTGGGAATAGGAAAAGAACAGAATGACACAGAGCAAAATGCCTTGTGGAATTAACTATAAGGCATCAATAAAAGTGTAACTACAGCAATCTTTTATGATCTGAGTTTAGGCGTTTGAATGATAGGCTATTGTTCAAAGAAAAATACAAAGGAATAAAAAACAAATCTTAAATTTTCTTGAGCTCTTGAGTTTTACCACAGTGAAGACCATGACATGTCATTAGTTGTGGAGTAAAGCCTTCCTGGGTTTGGGTCATAGTCTGTTACTTTCGAGTTGTGTAGTTGCTTACTCTTGGCTTTCCAGAGGAAAAGATCTATCCAGCAAGGTATCCGTGGTGATCAGCACAGTGCATACTGAGTGTCTGGCATAGGTCCTAGTGCATAATAGGTGATTACTACATGGCAGCTATTCACAGGATGATGATTTTTATTATTTTTATCAGTGGGGAAAAAAGCCTGCAAATGCAAAGGACCTGTCTAGGGGATACATTTTCTTTTAACCAGGCTATATCATTCTTATTTTGCAACTTGATAATTTATTGCTATAACAAATAGGTAGCACCTTGACATGAGAAATTTGTTTGTGAGGTTAATGCCTCCTAACCACTCTACATGTAGAATCTATTGAAATTACCTATCTTTATATCATTAACTTCAACACAAGAAGCCTATTTCTAAGTGGTGGCTAAAGTTTATATAAACACTGCTTTTCTTTTTTTTTTTTTTCCTGTGGAAGTAATTAATACTATG
Organism: Ceratotherium simum simum; assembly: GCF_057802395.1. NCBI lineage: Eukaryota > Metazoa > Chordata > Mammalia > Perissodactyla > Rhinocerotidae > Ceratotherium > Ceratotherium simum. The sequence goes on from NC_141911.1 coordinate 28,033,353, forward strand.
AAAGGAGAAATGAGGTATAGTAATCTTCACAAGTCCTTATTCGTTTAACAGTAGATTTATTTACTGAAGACACGGTTCTTTTGGTAGAAATGCTTATGGTTAACTGAATTTGAATGCTCATTTAATGTTCAATAAATGTTTATTATTTATAATTACACTTGAAATGTTTTCAGTGGTTAATGACTTTTTATTTATTTTAGAAATAGTGTTTCCTGGAAGGATGCTGTGGGACATGTCAAGGGCCACATCTGAAGGGGGACCCATAAGAAGCTTCTCAACAGTAAAGCTGAGGAACTGGCTTTGGGAATTGTCCGTTATCAAGTAAGCTGTTGATTTAGACGTTTTCAAAGTAATCCTGATGTTATTTGGTTAGCTTTTAATATTTTGCCTGAGTTGATATCACATACATATACAATTAGTGGGCCGGTAGCCAGGAAGTACTCTTTAACGATATATACATGCAATGTATTTTTAATCTGAAATTATCAGTGCAAAACTTCAAAATAATTTCTCATTTTGCTAAGACTGTATTAGATTTTGCTAAAATGATATTTACCAGAAGGAACAATGTTAGACATTTGTTTTTTCAGGACACCACGTCTTTCTTCTTTTTGGCAAAGACAGTGAATCTGAAATATTAGTTTTATATAAGCATATTGGTGGAAGATCCCAAGAGTGGACATAGAGTACCCCTATAATACATTGCAGCGGGCGCTATTGGTATTTTGGGTCAGAGAATTCTTGTGAAGTGCTGTCCTTTCCACTGTAGGACGTTTAGCAGCATTCCTGGCCTCTACCCACTAGATGTCGATAGCACTCCCTAGTTGCCACAATTAAAAATGTCTCCAGACATTGGCAAATGTTCCCTGGGGAGCAAACTTGCTCCTGATTGAGAAAAACTGCATTGTAGCCAAAGACTTCCGTGAACAATGTTTAAGGATTGATTTTTACCAGATAATTAAAATAAGAATTTTTCTCACCTAAAATTTAAAGTGTGTTTTCTCCTTTTCTTGCTTTGCAGTTTGAAGACATACATCAAAGAGTTTTAAAAACAAGCAGTTGGTGTATTCATAGCCTTCTCTTCCAGCCCACATTGTTTGGTTATAAACTTGCACTACGGGCCCTGTAGAGTCTGTGATGTCACTGCCTCTACTAGGCTGAGCACGTCAGGGGTTTCCACCCTAGATTTGTTGCTGACACAGGCTAATAGAGATTAACACCCTTTCTTATCTTGGGACCTCTTCTTAAAACCTTATTGAGACTCTCTGAATAATAATAAAACCTTCTATTTGAAAATTATTTCTCAGAACAACCTAATGAGTCAAGCCAGACAAGCGTTATATAGATTCTGTTATATGTAGATTCAAGTTTTTAATCTTGTGATTTTCTACACTCCCACCACTGAAATACACTACTCTGTTTTTCAGCATTATATATATATATTTTTTTAAAGATTTTATTTATTTATTTATTTTCCCCCCAAAGCCCCAGTAGATAGTTGTATGTCATAGCTGCACATCCTTCCAGCTGCTGTATGTGGGACGCGGCCTCAGCATGGCCGGAGAAGCGGTGTGTAGGTGCGCGCTGGGGATCCGAACCCGGGCCGCCAGGAGCGGAGCGCGTGCACTTAACCCCTAAGCCACGGGGCCGGCCCTTTAGCATTATATTTTAAAATCAGATAATGACGCATAAGGGCTTTTGTCCATGCTTCTGAACCTATTTACCACCATCACTTTCAACAGCAGAAATAGCCATTTTATTAAATGTTTCTTTGATTGTAGACCTGGGAAAGTTCCAGTGAAAGAGGTTGGTAAAATCTCAAGCAGCGGCTCACAATGTAGAGATACTCAGATAACAGGAAACCAATTCATAAATTAAGAATAACTGCAATCCAAGGGCTAAAATGCATGCTGTCAAAGTGTTCATCCTATGGATCCATTTCTAATTGACAGCTGTCAATCAGGCAACACTCTTGAGATAGTCATCATCTCAGTCACACCAAAAGATAATTTTAGCTATCTCGATTTAGCATTCATTAAACAATTATGAGATAAAATGACTTCTGGGGAATGATATCAAGCAAAATGTGCAATGGGACAGAGCAATTAATAGGTGCAGGTATTTTGAAAGATATTTTATACAAAATCTTAACAATTTCACCCTAGATGGAAGTGATCAGAAGCTATTATGTCATTTTAGCAGAAAATCAACCATTAAGTGGTAAGCTAGCCTCATGTGGACTCATGTGCTGCTTTTGAGGGATATAATAGGGACATAGAATTTAGTGATTCTCTGCAAAATTGATAGTGTGAAGATGAGAACAGGGTTAACAAGGTCGACTCTATCTATCTGTCTGTCTGTCTGTCTATCTATCTATCTATCATCATCATCATCATCTTACACAATAAATACCAGTTGATGGCATTTGTTAAGTGCAAACTCAGTGCAGAGCTTATTATTATTAATCTTGCCTTACTTAGTTCCCTCAAACTATTGTAACTGAAGATATTCAAGTTTCAGGCTTATTCTACCTAGATTGAGCCTACCTCGTTCAAGACTGACATTATAAAAAGAGCAATATAGTCTGTCGATTGAGCTAGTGGATGGGACCTGGAAACTGAACTTGCTGTTTCATGTCTGGCAACCTGCATGCTCTCCAGCAGCCATCTTCCCTCCTTTCCCCACAAACCCATTGTGCAAGACCAGTCATTATAGTTAGGCTTCAACTGCTTGAGATTTCTAGATTGCAGTTCAGCTCCCCTGCTGCGGTAGGAGCCTTGCCTCTAATCGTAGCTCATTTGCCCATGACTTAGCTTGTTCTTCACTCCACAGGGTCAACTCTACATGAGATTTAGTGTTCTTAGCCCTAGCCTAATAATCCCCATGTTCTCCCTTTCAGGCACTACTAGTCTGTTGCTGATGCCTCTGTGTGGCTCAGTTGAGACTACTTGATTTAAGCAAGGGGCATCTCCTACATGCTGGACAGAAGAATAAATTAGAAAAGTAGAGGTGGCTTGTTCTAGTAGTACCAATAGAAGATGGGGAGTTCTAGTGCCAGTTTTGTCACTGAGTAGGCACGTAACCTCCGGTAAGTCACTTAAATGTTCTGGTCCTCAGTTGCCTCACTTGTAAAACAAACAGTTGATCTTTTAGATGCATTATATCTCTGTCATTTTATGCAATACAGCCATGTGCCACATAACGACGTTTTGGTCAATGATGGACTGCATACAGATGGGGGTCCCATAAGATTAGTACCATATAGCCTAGGTGTATAGTAGGCTACACCATATAAGTTTGTGTAAGTACACTCTATGATGTATATACAATAACAAAATTGCCTAATGACACATTTCGCAGAATGTATACTTGTTGTTAAGCGACACATGACTATAACACTCTACTTCAAAGTAATTTATAAATTAGTATGGAGACAGAATGCAGGTATATGAATTACCTAAAACATATTTATCAAATTTCTCAATGAATGTAAATTGATGGCATGAACATAATGTAGTAAAGGAGATACGTGGGGGCATCAAGGAAACTGGTACAGAGAGCTGGGTGGGGTCAACTATGGAAGATTTTTTTTTACATTTTTTTTTTGTGTGTGTGTGAGGGAGATCAGCCCTGTGCTAACATCTGCCAATCCTCCTCTTTTCGCTGAGGAAGACTGGCCCTGGGCTAACATCTGTGCCTATTTTCCTCCATTTTATTTGGGAGGCCGCCATAGGATGGCATGACAAGCGGTGCATCTGTGCGTGGCTGGGATCTGAACCCCGGGCCGCCAGCAGCGGAGCATGCGCATTTAACCTCTACGTCACCGGCCGGCCCCTGGAAGATTTTTTAGATAAGAAAATCTGTATAGTGAGTGTGGAAGACAGAGAAGGTCATGGACTGATAGAGAGTAATAGAAACAACATTTCACTTCAAAAACAAGTGAGTGCAAAGAACGAGCACATGCAAAGAGCAAGTCTGGATGAGTCTATGCCGGAAAATAACAAGAAATGGTGTTGGAGAGCTATGGGGTAATCAGTTGTTGGAGCATTTCAGACATTAGGTTGATTAATTCAGATATCAGAAAGTAGGATATACAAGTTGATATAAATTTCTGAACAATGAATTGATATAATCAAAAGGAGACCAATAAAGAAGACTAGTCTCATGACCATGTGATGCAAAAGATGAGAAAGAGCAGAGACTTGAGTCAGGGAGATGAGACTGCTGTGTAACAGATGTAAGTGAGCTCTTATGGCTTGGTGTGACTGCAAAGGCATGCAGACACAAGCCATTGCCAGAAAGAACGCAATCTTAATCATGGTTGATCATGAACACACTTTGAGGTTAGAACAGGGATGTCTAATAAAAATACGAGGTGAGCCACATATGCAATTTAAAACTTTCTAGTAGCCACATCAAAAAAGTAAAAAGAAACAGGTGAAACTAATTTTAAGAATATATTTTATTTAACTCAATATATCCAAAATATTACCATTTCAACATGTAGTCAATATAAAAATTATTAATGAGGTATTTTATTCCTTTTTCTAATTGTCTTTTAAATCTGGTATGTATTTTACACATGCAGCACATCTCAATTTGGACTAGCCACATTTCAAGCGCTCAATAACCACGTGTGGCTAGTGGCTACCATATTGGACGGTGTAGCTCTAGAAGATGGCACAAGAAGTTTCTTTAAGATTCCATCAGGTTACATTTTATTATATTAAAAATAATTGTAGGATATTACATGTATAAAAATTTATAGTCCTTCAGAAGTTTTTAGTTCTGATGGTCAAATAAAAATAATTGTTTCATAAGTAAGTAGAATTTTAATAAAAACAATGGGGACAACATAAGATTACCAAACTTAATTTTATCAGGTAAAAACATCAATAACGGGGCCGGGCCTGTGGCGTAGTGGTTAAGTGTGTGGGCTCCGCTGCTGGCGGCCCGGGTTTGGATCTTGGCGTGCACCGACGCACCGCTTGTCAGGCCATGCTGTGGTGGCGTCCCATATAAAGTGGAGGAAGATGGGCACAGATGTTAGCCCAGGACCAATCTTCCTTAGCAAAAAGAGGAGGATTGGCATGGATGTTAGCTCAGGGCTGATCTTCCTCACCAAAAAAAAAACACAAAAAATCAATAACAACAAGAAAAGCCTTACTTACTATTATCTTTTACCATCATTTCATAAATGTAAGAACATTTGAATACCACAAAATTGAGGCAAGGTACAATGTTCAAACACAGAACAGTTCTCTAAACTGAATACATTTAGTTTCATTATAAACAATTACATTGTCTTTATTTTTCTCATTTCACTGCAGATGAGTGCAAACTTCTCCAGACCCCATCTATGGATTATGATTTGCAACCACTGAATCTGGTCCAGGCTCAGAGCCTCTCTGGTAGCACAAATCTTTTAAAACTCTGGTAGACTGCCAATGGCTTCAACATTGGGGTACTCAGTTAGCTATAACCAAAGTTTTAATTTTTTATTTTTTTGCTGAGGAAGATTCACCCTGAGCTAACATCTGTTGCCAATCTTCCTCTTTTTTTTGCTTGAGGAAGATTAGCCCTGAGCTAACGTCTGTGTCACTCTTCCTCTTATTTTGTGTGTGGGTCACCGCCACTGCATGGCTGACAAGTGGTATAGGTCCACACCCAGGATCCGAACCAGTGAACCTGGGCTGCCGAGGTGGAGTGTGCCAAACTTAACCACTACGCCACGGGACTGGCCCCTAACCAAAATTTTTAGAGTCTTGGTCAATGAATCTAGGCATTGCCTTTGTAAGTCTTCCTTTTAGCATCTGCTGGAGTCCCTAACCCTTAGTTTAAAGGCTGCCATCTTGGTTCTGCTTCAAGGCAAGGAGAATACTAGGTGGATTCATCTGGCAGAGTTTATCTGCCACCCATCCCCATGATACTTTCCAGTGATTGGCACTTGATGAAGGGGGACATTGTTACCTCTGTAATTCAGAGGTTGTCCTCTGGGACATCTTGGAGAAAAGTTGGGAATTCAGGGTTTCCTCATTTCTTTGGCTTCTTCCAGGAATTACCCTTCCTAGTCAGGGCACTAGCTTTTGGTTTGGGTACAGAGTTGGGTTTTTGCAATGCTGTAAAAAATATCATTACCTGACCTATGGTGATCCTTGCAGGAAAAGGCTTTCTGAACAAAGTTGTTTTTTTCTTTTGCTTTTAGAAGGTCTGTCAGTCAGTATGAATTAGATTATGCTGTGAAAAACTACAATCACAAAATCTCAGTTGTTTAAACCGACAATTTCTTCCTCCTTCACGTGACCATCATGGGTCAGCAGAGGGCACCGATGACCACAGTCTCTCAGGTACGAGGCTGTTGGAGGTTCCATATTAACCCATGTATCCACTATCATCAAGGCAGGAAAAAGATAACATGGCAAATTGCACACTGGCTCTTTAAGATTCTATTTGGAAGTAATACACATCATGTCTGCTCACATTTTATTGGCCTAACTTCTATGCGGTAAGTGAAGGACAATCCAACCCTGTGCCTGGAAGGAGGAGAGCAGAAATATTTTGATGAACAGTACTAATGACAACTCCAATCTGACTTTCTGATCACTTGTAGGCATAACACACTAAACTCTTTTCCAAGGGAGACATTCAGAAGTTACCTCCAGTCACAGTATCAAGCTCACAGTTCAGGGTCTCTGCATGATGTACGGTAGGTAGATCTGACATGGTATCTAGCTGTGGTTTCTGTTCACTAAACATCTACGAACTAAAAAGACAAGCTAACTGCCCCCAGTGTGCAATGGTGAAACAGACAAGACAATTACAATAAACATTCTCATTAGAAAGGGGAAGGTCAGGAGAAACCCTGCAGAGCTGTGTGTAGCAGTTCTGAAATCCTGTGGAGCCGATGAGGTGAGGCTGCCTACCTTGAGGATGGGAAATGTTCCTTACTTCGGCTGAGTCTGCTCCCTAGGAGGGGCTTCCCCGTCCATTGTCCACTGCGGCCCTTTATCTGCACTCTGGATAGCTCTTCCTTTGCAGTATCTGAATTCTCCACATCTAAAGTGGACATTGGAGAATATGCCCTCGAATTCAAACAGAGTTCACAGCGTCTTTTTTGCCTGTAGTTGGTTGGGTACCCAAGGTTGTTTTATAAATAGAACAATAACTTTTTTTTTTTTTGTCTCAGGCCGATAGTCCTTGTAGTTGACCTAACTCTCAAGGAGTCAGTTGTATTCTTGTTTACTTGATTTTCATTAGTTTCATGTGTTAATAGCCACCTCTATAGTTCTTTTCTCAGCCAAGTTGTGTGGACATAATTCCCTAATTTATTGTGCTGCTCTTATTGCCCCCACGCCTCTCTCAATCCCTCTCCATTTAATGACTTAATTGCAGGTAATTAAGTGTATTAAATTTTGTTGGGACAGCCACTTCCTTTGTCTTTTCCCTGAGCCATTTTGTCCAGTTGAAAGGATTTATAGAACCACAGTCTTAGTCGGGCCTTTACTGAGAAATTTTCACATCGTCGGAGATTTTAACAAGGAACGTAATGGCCCTAACCTTAATTTGATCCTTACTACAAGGCTGATATAAATCGGCCTTTGTTGTTAAGGGGGTTTTTCAATTTTATCTTTTACTGGTTGTGGTTGAGAAGCACACAGTTCTTTCAATCCTTCAAGTTCTGAATTTCTAGACTCCATTTCCCTTCATTTCTTTTTTGCAAACTGGCCAATTCTTTACTAAGCTCATTTGCTTTTTGTAAAATCTTGTGAAACACAGACAACAGCAACCAACTCATCCTACTACGTTTCTATAATCTCTTGTCCTAGGATTATACATTCATTAGGTACACTACCTGCTTGCCAGGTCATCACTGGTGACAATATTACCAAATGCTTTGTTACTACTTAATATGGATAACTATCCTTACAGCTTCTGACAACAGTTTCCTTCCTGTCTGCCATCTGGCCTTAAGCCAATGCCACATATTTTCTTCTTGTTGTTATGACAGCACACCATATCCAGTTACCAATTTCTCAATTATCCAGTATATGCTAGGTTGTGCTGTAGTAAAAAGCAGCCCCTACAAAAGTTTAATTCTCATATTGTGATCACTCAGGGACCCAAACTGATAAGATTCTATCTTGATACACATTTTCACAATTGCTACATAGCAATTGTGGAAAAAAGGAAGGTGTCAAACCACATCCTAGTCCTAAGACACAACAGGCAATAGTTTAATCAGACACTTCTTTACTGAATAACTAAATTGCCAACTTCCCAGTCTGAGATGGAGGAATTGTCATTGCTTTTCCACCCCTTATCAACTAAGTTATGTCCACATTTTAGCATCTCTTTCTTATGACAGTCCAATTTCTATTTTTTTATTAGTCAGGACTTGTTGGGGTGCAAGAGACACAAATCCAACTCAACTGAGGACATCAAGTCTCTCTATATCTGTCTCTGTTTCTGTCTGTCTTCTTCTTTCTTTTTATTTTTTGTCTCTGCTTCTCTCTACTTTTTTACTTTAGACAGACTTTCTCTATGTGGTTGAGATAATGGCTGCTGGTAACCCCTAGTTCTTATTTTTTCATGTCTATGGTCCATGACCCTCAAACATCTAGGAAACATCTCCTAGTCTAGTTAATGAACTATTGGTGCAGGTCTGTGATTTTAGGTTACATGTTCAGTCTGAATTAAGCACTGTATCCAGGAGAACAAGGTCTTACAATTATCTGAGACTAGATTGTGTATTTATCTTGATTATTAGAAGGTAGTGTAGGACACATTATCAAAAGATGAAGAATGGGTGGGATTGGTGGGCAGAATCTACAGTCTACCACAATCCAGAAGTTCTTATGCAAGTAAATATAGAATGAAATACTACCAAGGCTGAAAATGTCTTAGGAGATATTCAGAATTAATGAACATAGGCAAGAGGAGAATTGGGCAGGGGAAGGGGTGAGAACTGAGGAAAAGAAAGATTGGCAAAGGAAAAGACAGATGATAAATAAATGGATCGTTAACTAATGTAAGTTGAATGGGAATACTGTCAGGCATTATGAGTTGGTGTATGTGGAGCTTGTGAAGAACAGTAAAAATAACCACTATTATCACAATAGTCATAAACACAAATATTATAAAGTAATATATAATTATGCAATTAAGTTTATGATTTTGCTATGTGAAGACAGATCAATTTTGTCATATTACTTTCCTCCTGGTGAGATAACACTCTTCAGGCTGTGCTACTGAAATAAGAAGGTGTTGGAATAAGAAATCCTAGTTGTGAAAACAAAAATGTGTCTCATATTTCTCATTTAATCTTTTTTAGAACTGCTAGAGTTCAGATCTGAGTTCCTGTGATTTCTAAATTATGTTCCAGATAACTGGCTATTGCTCATGTTAGCATGCCATGAAATAGCTACAAGGAATTTCTCAGCTATTGTTTCTTCCAAGGCCTAATCAAACACAACACGTAATTGGATCCGGGTGTAAAAAACTTAATGAAGACAGATTTTGGCAGCTCCTCATTCCTATCATGTTTATAGGTTGCTATTTACCTTTTGAAATGTGAAGCTGGGTTTTCTCCACAACTTGTCAACCTATAAACACATCAAATACAGGTACTCATATATTTATAAGGGTCAAATATCTTACCAGATTTGCTATAGGGGGATAAGAAATTTTCTGGGTGGAATATTGCAGGATGTGTAAGTGTTGGAACCAAGGGGAGGTAGAGAGGAGGCGTTGGAGAAATAGCAGCTTCAATCACGGATGGCACAAAGAAATAAAGCCAAGTGGAGTCATCAGAATTCAAATTGGAAACACCAAGAATCAAAGAGGCACTTAACAAAACCTTAGCAGACTATTGGGCACTAATGATTAAGAAAGAGAAAAAAAGGGCAGGTGTGGGGAGGATGAGGCTCTGGAAATGAATGAGAAATGGGTCAACCTGGTGTGCTGGACCTCTTGTCTCTGAGACAGTTATTAGCCAGCTGATGAGACACCTTAGACATTCTGTCTGGTACATGATATCTGGTGATTTCCTGGAGGAGAGGAACCTGGGAAGATAGTGATACATTAAAAGATTAGGAAGAGGGGCTGGCCCCAGGGCCTAGTGGTTAAGTGTGGTGCATCCACTTCGGCAGCCCGGGTTCAGTTCCCGGGTGCAGACCTACACTACTTGTCAGCAGCCATGCTATGGCAGCGATCCACATACAAAATAGAGGAAGATGGGCACAGATGTTAGCTCAGGGTGAATCTTCCTCAGCAAAAAAAAAAAAAAAAAAATAATTAGGAAGAATAGAGTTGGAGAAATGATAAATCCAGATGCATTATGTCAAATTAGTCAATTGATGGCAACCTCTATTTACTTGCATATCCTTGATGACGATTATTGGCCTCATCTTCTTTTTTTCCTGTGGGATAAATAGTAAGTATTCTTTTAACTCCAGCAATTTATTCATCCTTGTTAATTTGGCTCAAGTCTTTTGTAAGTCTCCATATCATAATAGTAATTTATATCCTTTGGAAAGGCTGGGAGATTTGGTGTTCCCAGCTTCGTTAAAATAAGTTTCTGAGCAGGGTTGTTATTAAGACCATGCTTGATTATTAAATGACACAATAAGAAAAGCAACACAAAGTCCTGGAAAGTAACCTTGTCTGAAGGTATCCTTGTCACCACAAAATTCCCTTTATATGCCCTAGTCAGTGTGCAGCAGGGGAGCTTGTTTCCAGAGAGCTGAACAGTGAGAAGCCATAAACAAATACATGTTAATTTTTTGTGTGTGTGTGTGAGGAAGATCAGCCCTGAGCTAACATCCATGCTAATCCTCCTCTTTTTGCTGAGGAAGACCGGCCCTGGGCTAACATCTGTGCCTGTCTTCCTCCACTTTATATGGGACGCAGCCACAACATGGCCCCACAAGTGGTGCATCGGTGTGCGCCCGGGATCCGAACCCCGGGCCGCCAGCAGCAGAGCGTGCGCACTTAACCACTACGCCATGGGGCCAGCCCCCCAAGTTGTTAATTTTTTAAAGTGCTTCAAATAAACATAAAAATATACAGGGCCTACAATCAATTAAAATTAAGTTCTTAGACACACTTGTTAAATAATTTGCAGTTTCAAATCTTTAATGAATGAAAAATATTTCCTTGGATGATAATTTATACCATAAGATTTAGGAAACTAATATCAGGTACTAGTTTATTACAAGAGCTAATTTAATGTATTCTCTAATAAAGTATATGTATTTAGGACTCTAAAGGTAAACTGATATTTTGATTAAATGTTATTTTTTACATTATCACATAAATGGTGATACAATAATAGATGGTGCAAATTGGAAATTTAATAAAAGGTGGCTTTTTTTTAAACAAGAGGTACAAATAATTGGTAGCAAATCACATCAATATAATCATATATGATTTTAGAAAAATTTAACTTTATATGTAATTAGAGTTGCTTTACAATTTTTGGAAGATCTATAAACATATGTGAAGTCGATTTTAATTTAGTTGTTTTTTAAAGGTAATGAAGTGTCTTTAATTTTGTGTTATTCTGAATTGAAAGACACATATGTTCTTTGGAAAACTGTCTACAAGCTAAAATAAAATAAAGAGCTGTGCTTAAAGTTATAAATATGAAGGCAAAAATGGATGCAGTATAATAATGTTAGACATATTTTTGACAATTTTAAAAAATGGATATTTATAATATTATTACTTACTAAAATTCTTTTAAAAAATATTACGAGGTCATAAGATATATTTTAGAGTCAGAAGTATTTTAATTTTCTTTAGTAGTAATTTAAAGTTATTTTTTGTAACAATTTTTGTTTCTTATTGGACCTCTAGGACAGTCTATACCGGTTGTTTTCATCGTGTGGGTCTGGGAACTGGTTAGAAATACAAACTCTCAGGCTCCAGCCTCATCTACTGAAGCAGAAACTTACGGGTGGAGCCCAGCAGTCTATGGTTTAACAAGCCTCCCAGGAGATTCTGATACACACTCAAGTTTGAGAACCACTGGTCTAGAAGGAGTGAGATCTTTCTTGTCTCACTTGAGACATGAAAAAATAAAAGAATTTTTGTCCTCAGGCATCAATCCTACTCTTTCTTTGAGTGAGTAAAACCAAGTTTTCTAAAGAATACCCAACAGCACTGATCATTAGAGAAAAACAATGAGAGTTCCTCTGCTGATGGCTTTTCAAGTTGGCAATTTGGAAAACAAAACACAGTAATAACGCAAGAGGATTGCAGGAAAAAAGTATGTTTATTTACTTTCCAGAAAAATGAATTTTTGAAAGTGGTTTCAAATTGTCACTGGGCTATGTGCCAGGTGCTAAAAAGAGATCAAGGTGGTCTAGAAGAAGATCAATCACTGACCTAAAATAAAAACTATTTCATCTTTTTAATTGCTTATTTTGGAAAAACATGTCTTAGGAATCTGTGAAAGAATTTAAGAATGTTAAATGTTCTCTTAAATCAGTAACACAGGGAGAAATGGAGCAAAAAAAAAAAATATATATATACTAGAGACTGGTTTTACATAGCCCATCTTTGGTGGGAACAAGAAAATCTTGTATTTTAAATAGAATACTTGAGGCCCAGTGATTTTAGAAAGTTCTGCTAATGAAGACCCAAAGCCAAGCTCTATTGTTGGAACCAAACCTGGGCCTGTTGTGTCTTTAATTCCAAGTTAAACATCTGTTCATAGGTCACATTGTCATTTTAAAGCGCGGTGAAGCAAATGTAATTGTGAAGATCCCCTGTAGAAGAACTTTAATAGTTACAGGAGTAAGGAATATTGCCAAATGTCATATTGTATCCTGGTGAAATATTTACCAAACTAAGTTACATAAACCAATTTACTTTATTCAAAACAATATACACAGTTCTTAAAGAACCTCCAAGTTAATGTATGGCTTCTCCCACTGAACTACTAAAAGTGATTTTGATTATATAAATGTAAGTGAACATAAGTAAGGCCATCTTGTAAGTGAACGTAAGTGATGCCATCTTGTTACACTAAATAACCCTTTCTTAGTTGAAACCTTTCTAGCACGTGATCATTATAAATTGCTGCATGCTCTCATGATTTTTTGGCCCTGATCCTGTGCACCTACCCCTGCTGAGGTACTCTAATAGCTTAGTTCTTAACAATTTTAATGAATTTTCCCAGGGAATAAGAAGGCCTCCAGGAAGAAAGAGCACATGTAGAATATTCATCATCATCGACAGAAGAAAAGAACAATGAGAGATCCTGGAATCCATCATGTACATATACGAACTCCTTCCTTACTGCCCATTTTCCTATACAACTACCTCAAAATTCTGTAATCCTTGAAGATGGGTCTTTGAGACTTAGTCACCTGTCTTCTGATTTGGCGGCTAATCTAATTAAACGTCATTTCTTGATCTCTAACTGGTTGTGATTAATTAGCTCAGATCTCCCATGAGCAGAGTGAGCCCGTTGCTCGGTATCATAAATAGGCTATCGTTACTAGCTGAACAGGTTTTCTTTGTTTGGAAGCAAATGATATAAGCAATAGTTACTGCATGTCTAGTGTATAAAGAAGTTTGTCCTTGTTGAGTTCTGAACTTTAATTTGTAGGTAATACCTACCTATGCTATTTAAAAGAGGTTTCAGAATTTTGCAGTTGAAAGAAATTGTGTGATTTGGAATTTAAGTTGAATTGTCTGATTAAAAGGTAAGAATAAATAGACAGAGAAAGATGAATATTGTATGATATCACTTATATATGGAATCTAAAAAAGCTGGACTTGTAGAAACAGAGAGTAGAATGGTGGTTAAAAGGGGCTGGGGAGTGGGGGAACTGGGGAGATGTTGTTTAAGGGTACAAACTTGCAACTAGAAGATGAATAAGTTCTGGAGATCTAATGCACAACATGGTGATTATAGTCAATAATACTGTATCACATATAGTCATGTGCTGTATGACGACGTTTCAGTTAACAGTAGATAGCGTATACAATGGTGGTCCCATAAGATTATAATAGAGCTGAAAAATTCCTGTCATCTAGTGACCCTGTAGCCATTGTAACGTAGTAGCATAATGCATTACTCATGTGTTTGTGGTGATGCTGGTGTAAACAAACCTACTTTGCTGTCAGTTGTATAAAAGTATAGCATGTACAATTATGTACGGTACATAATACTTGATAATGATAATAAACTGGCTTATGTATTTACTATACTATACTTTTTATCATTATTTTAGAGTGTATTCCTTCTACTTATAAAAAAAGAAGTTTACTGTATAGCAGTATGCCGTGTTGCGCTGGCAGCAACCTTATACATTTCATGTTTACTGCATCTCTTGATGGCATCATTTTCTCTTGTGCTTGATTTAATCTTGTGTTATTTTGTTCATCTTGGCCCCTAAGCATACAAAATCCGCTACTAATGTTGCCAGTAAGAGGCCACATTGAGTGATTCACCTGTAAATGAAATTAAAAGTGATTAAGGACTACGATGGTAGAAAATCAGTGATGGTTATTGCTTGCCAGTCAAGCATGTCCCATTCCACCATAGCTACAACCTTGAAGAGCAAGAACAAAGTGACCGAAGCTGTTAAAGAATCTTCTTCATTGAAAGAAACAATGTAAGTGAACATAAGTGAGGTCATCTTGTTACGCTAAATGGCCCCAGTCCCTCCTCTCTGTGACTACTCACTGCTCTGCACGTACTCTAAAAAAATTCTTGCGCTCTCCTGATTTATGGCCTCTGCTTATGTATGTACTTCCTTATAGCTTGATAAATTAAAACTTTGTTCTATGAGTTTCTTTCCAGGAACAGACTGACCACAGGTTGGAAACACGCCTACAAGATATTCATCGTCACTGACAGAAGAAAAGAAAATGAAAGATCCTGGAGTCCCTCATGCCTAAAGGACAACATTTCCAAGCCCCCTCCTTACTGCCCATTTTCCCTATATAACTACCTCAAGATTCTGTAATTTTTGAAGATATTTTTTTGAGACATTAGTCTGCCATCTTCCTGATTATGCCAGCTAATTGAATTAAAACTTCATTTCTCAATCCCTAACTCATTGTAATTAATTGGCTCAGATTGTGGCAAAAAGAGCACGCCCATTGCTCAATATCAACAAGACTAACACAAATTTGAGAAGGGCCTATATCAGACATGGAGAAATGTCTAATGACCTGGAATGAAGACCAGACAGAGAAGTGTATCCCTCTCAGCACCATGATGATATTGGCCAAAGCAAAAAGTTTGCAATGTTGAAAGAAAAGGCTGGACCCAACTATGATGTAGAATTTACTGCTGGCTCTGGATGGTTTAAACAATTCAAGAATCATTGTTCATTACATAATGCAAAAGTGAGTGATGAGTCTGCAAGTGCTGATGTGAAGGCAGCTGAAGAATTTTTGGAAACTCTAGATAAGCTGATTGTGGAGGAAAATTACTTGCCAGAGCAAATAGTCAATATGGATAAAACCTCCCTATTCTGGAAATGGGTGTCTGAAAGGACTTTCATCTATAAGGAGGTCAAATCAATGCCAGGTTTCAAGGCTTTTAAGGACAGGATAACAGTCTCACTTGGGACAATGTTTCAGGCTACTAATTGAAACCCTTTGTGATCTGGAACAGTGAGAACTCCATGGCCTTCAAGTATATCAATAAGCACACATTGCCCATGGACTACAGGAGCAATAAGATATCATGGATGACCCAGCTTCTCTTCAAGATGCCCTCTTGAATTGCTATGCCAATGAAATGGAGAAGTACTGTTTGGAGAATAACATACCTTTCAAGATTTTGCTTATTGTTGATATTACTCCTGGATATCCTCCTTTTATTGATGATCTTCATCCCAATATCAGTATAGTGTTTCTCCTCCAAACACTACCTCTTTGATCCAACCAATGGATCATGGAGTTATAGCAGCTTTTAAAGCCTACCACCTGAGGAGGACCTTTGCCCAGAATATTGCTACAACTGAGGGAGACACTGAGAGGACACTGATGAAATTCTGGAAGGATTACAACATCTACGACTGCCTCAAGAACCTTGCTTGGGCTTGAGGTGATGTCACTAAAGAGTGTATGAATGGCATCTGGAAGAAGACACTCAAGAGGTTCATCCAGGACTTCAAAGGATTTGCCAAGCATGAGGAGGTTGCAAAAATCAAGAAGGCTGTGGTTGAGATGGCAAACAACTTTACCTGGGTGTGGATGAGGATGACATTGAGGAGCTTCTAGAAGCGGTTCCTGAGGAATTGACTATTGAGGAGCCGTTGGAACTGGAACAGGAATGCATAGCTGAAGAATAGGCAAGAGAAAAGGAAACTGCAGGACAAGAAGAAGGAGAAGGATCCCCCAAGTAAATTCACAGTGAAGGGTTTAGCAGAAGTTTTTGCAGACCTCAACAAGCTCCTTAAAAAGTTTGAAAACACGGACCCCAACACTGAAAGGTTTTCATTAATAGAGAGGAATGTTCATGGTGCATTATCTGCTTGCAAGCAAATCTATGATGAAAAAAAGAAACCAAGCAAACCACCATGGACATATTTCTGAAAAGAGTGACACCACTTCAAGAAGAGCCTCAGGCAGGTCCTTCAGGAGATATTCTAAAAGAAGGCATTGTTATCATAGGAGATGACAGCTCCATGCGTGTTGTTGCCTCTGCAGACCTTCTGATGGGACAAGATGTGGAGGTGGAGGACAGTGATATTCATGATCCTGTGTAGGCCTAGGCTAATGTGTGTGTTTGTGTCTTATTTTTATTTTTATTTTTATTTATTTTTGTTTTGTGAGGAAGATCGGCCCTGAGCTAACATCTGCCAATCCTCCTCTTTTTGCTGAGGAAGACTGGGCTAACATCCGTGCCCATCTTCCTCCACTTTATATGGGACGCCGCCACAGCATGGCTTGACAAGCAGTGCTTCAGTGCGCTCCTGGGATCAGAACCCTCAAACCCCAGGCTGCCGCAGCGGAGTGCACGCACTTAACTGGCTGCGCCACTGGGCCGGCCCCCGTGTGTCTTATTATTTAACAAAAAGTTTTAAAAAGTAAAAAAAAATATAAATTTTAAAAAAATAAAAAAAGCTTATAGAATAAGGATATAAAGAAAGAAAATATTTTTGTATAGTATAATGCATTTGTTTTAAGCTAAGTGTTATTACAAGAGTCAAAAAATTTAAAAACATTAAAAAGTTTATAAAGCAAAAAAGTTCCAGTAAGCTAAGGTTAATTCATTATTGAAGAAAGAAACAAACTTTTTAAATGAATTTAGTGTAGCCTAAGTGTACAGTGTTTATAAAGTCTGCAGTAGTGTATGGTAATGTCCTAGGCCTTCACATTCACTCACCACTCACTCACTGACTCACCTAGAGCAACTTCCAGACCTGCAAGCTCCATTCATGGTAAGTGCCTTATACAAGTGTACCATTTTTAAACCTTTTATACTGTATTTTTACTGTACCTTTTCTATATTTAGATATGTTTAAATACACAACTACTTACCATTGTGTCGTAATTGCCTACAGTATTCAGTATAGTAACATGCTGTACAGGTCTGTAGCCTAGCAGCAATAGGCTACACCATACAGCCTAGGTGTATAGGAGGCTATACCATCTAGGTTTGTGTAAGTACTCTCCACGATGTTTGCACAGGAACGAAATCCCGTAATGATGCATTTCTCAGAACGTATCCCTGTAGTTAAGTGACGCATGACTGTACTTCAAGATTGCTAAGAGACTAGATCTTAAACCCACAAAAAGAAATGATAATTATGTGACACGATAAAGCTATGGCGGTAATCATATTGCAATATATAAATGCATCAAATCAACATGTCGTACACCTTAAACTTATGCAATATTATATATAAATTATATCTCAATCAAAGAAGAATAAATAGACTGAGGTGGATATTTTTTGGAGCTCAAGTAGGAAGTGGTTATGAGATCAATGCAGAAAGTGTTACTTTCCTTTATTTTTCTAGATAAATTAAATCTGGTTCTACGTCCACACTCAGCTGGCTCCATTCTTCCGTTCATTGGATAGCGCAGAAATCCTGGACCCTGAATGTCCGGGGGCTTAATATTGTTGCGTTGCTTTTTAGCTATGTGATTTCTGATGTCAACAACTTTGCGGCCCTGGTACTTGAGACAGTCATGTTGCTTTCAGAGCCTAGCTTCTCTGTAAGGTCAAACACAGTGGATGTTTGCCCTTGTTCTTAAAGCCCAGTGGGTAAGGCTCAGAACCCAGGAAGCTTTCTGCTTTCTACATTAGAACTTCTCTTCTCTCCTGAGATGCTGCTTGTGAGCTGGGCACAGGTCCCAGCACTTCAGAGCCTGCCATCCTATGGACTTCCCAGTCTTGCAGAAGCCAAACCCCTGTCACACAAGCCTCGAGCTATGTCCGTCTTCTGGTCTAGAGTAGCTGGTCTCCTCACATTTCCCTCAGGCCCCATAGAACTCCAGCACTTCTTGGATTGGCCCAGGAAGGGTTTTTTTTTAAAGGAGAAGTTTCTAAAATACAAGGAGGTAATTTCTCCCTCCTCCAATCAAGTTAAGATTGAGAGCAGAAAGGTTTGATCATTCTTTAGGAAAAGAGAGTTCAGCGAGACTCAAAGGGAGTACGAAGTAAGCGAGTCACATCTAGGACTGAGCAAGGGTGGCGCTGACAGCACCAAGAGGCTCACTTTCCTTTCCAACCAGCACTTGCTTCGAAAGCAGTCAATGGCTTCTAAGAGACACCGATGACCTAGGAGTCCCAGCATATCCTTTCTTATACCCGTTACTTCCATATACTAGCTAACCATTTACTCTAAAAATCATGACATAGAAGGAAAATGAAAAATAGGACAACTCACAGTTCCTTTTCTTTTCAGTCCTTTCTTATTTTTCAGCAAGCCAAAGGCAGAGAGTATTGGTAAAATGTGCTGTATCAAGAAGTGAAATAAAAAGAGTTAAGTTAGTTTTGTGCAGTGTTTCCACTGTTTTGCTAAGTATTAATGTACAAGCTATGAAATACAAATCATATAATTTTGGGGATTTTGCATATGAATTAAATGTTCTTATATTTGTATTTAAAAGCAGCTTTGTAAAATATAAAGATGGATGGCAAAATTCAGGCTAGTGATTTAAAATTTTGATTTTTCTTTAATTAGACAATATTAGATAAAAGACAGTGAACGTTGAGATAGAGAAAGAGAGAGAGATACTGTGGAAGAAAGGAAAAAGCTTTATGTTTTTATACCTTTAATGGCACCTCTCCCCTGCTTTTTCAAAAAAGAGTCCCACATTTTCATTTTGCATTGGACCTTGCAAATGAAGTAGCTGGGCCTGTGCCTGTACCAACGTTAAACTGCACAGATGTCAACTTTCCGTTTTCCTTTCTTGGCTCTCATGAGTCTGTACATGAATAAGGACATGGCAGCCACTTTGAAAATACTGCCGTCCTCCACACTATTCACTTAAGATGAATCTTTTAAAAATGCATCAGTTTACCAGCTATTTCATTGCAGAGACCATCTTCTACCTCCACTGTTTAATATATAGAAATTCTTTTCCTTATTGTCAGATTGATGTGTTTGTTACACCTGCATCTCAGAAAGTGATTTTTTTTTTTTTTTTTTGTGAGGAACATCAGCCCTGAGCTAACATCCATGCCAATCCTCCTCTTTTTGCTGAGGAAGACTGGCTTTGAGCTAACGTCTATTGCCAATCCTCCTTTTTTTCCCCTTTTCTCCCCAAAGCCCCAGTAGATAGTTGTATGTCATAGTTGCACACACTTCTAGTTGCTGTATGTGGGACGCCGCCTCAGCATGGCCGGACAAGCGTGCCCGGGATCCGAACCCGGGCCACCAGTAGCGGAGTGCAAGCACTTAACCGCTAAGCCACGGAGCCGGCCCCAGAAAGTGAATTTAATATTTTAAAATCTAGCTCAAATGTTGTGATGAATATCTGAAATTGGAAGTGTGAAATACTTTGCCCAAGGTGGGATTTCTTCTTGTCTTGCAGTTTATTTACAGCAAGTATTAAACATGGCTTAAATATTAAAAATAAGAAAATGTCTATATTCAATAATGTAATTTTCTACAATAATTCTGAGAAATATATTTTATTGGAGATGAGTGTGTAACATCATGTTAAAATTGTTGAAATGACTTCTTATGTTGTTTAATGACTTTAATGTTGTTGTAACTCAAATTGGTTAGTAAAGCAACTTCATTTTTCCTCAGTAAACATTTACAGCCTAAGTGCCTTAGGGCATTATGTTCCACAGCATTTGGCATATAGTAAAGACCTTTCAAATTGTCTCATTTGGTTGGCTTTTTTTGATTCAGCAATTGTGACTACGGCTGCATATATTCCTATCTAGCATTATAGGTTATAGAATAAAATAAAAGGTATATATCACATAAATAATAATTTTTATTAACGGAAAGGAAAACTGACTAATGAGTATAAATTTCAGTGACTAATCCTTTCCGTTACTTTATTGTTTAGTTATCTGTTTTATTTTTCTCCTCTTCCTTTTTTCTGTATTCTATGATGGCACTCTGCCTGTATTGTTATTTGTAGTGTTAGGAAATAAATAGTAAAATATTTGCTCACTTGTTCATGTATTCATTCAATCAAAAAATATTTATGGATGAATTGATCCAATCTATGGAACAAAAAAGGTAAAGATTAAGTTAAAAAAATTGCAGATTGTCTCCAGTATCTGTCAGTCAAATAATCACTCAATAATTATATTATATTCCTTATGTTCCAGGCACTGAAGACTCAGAGTTCCTGCCCATGGGAAACTTTCTTCTTAGTGGTGGAGATAATAAACATGTATGTGAGCTTGAGCCAAGTGGTCAGAGAAGGCCCTGCTGAGAGTTGATATTCGAGCTGTGCCCTGAATGACAGGATGGGGTGATCTCATACTTGAAACCCTTCCTTCTCTTGGTACCAGCCCTGCGTCTTTCTGCTTCTCCTACTTTCTTCAGGCTCCATCTTGGCTCCTGATTCTCTTTATGTGTATGAACAGTATATTCTTCAGGGTGTGCTTCTTAGATATCTTTATTTCTTCATTTAGACCCCTGGTTCAAAACCTTTTCTGGTAACGAATTTTTGAGAATCTGAAGAAAAATATAGATCCTGTTCCCAGATAAAATGAACGTGCTGACACAATCTTATATAATTTTTAGGGAAATTAAAAGAACACCCTGAAGAACTCATGGAAACTGTAGGGGTGCCTGGATCCCAAGTTGAGGATCTCTCCTTTACCTGCTCTTCCCGCTCAGTTACAACCACACCTACAGTGTTAGCCTCACCAACAACTCCAAAATCTGTGTCCTCAGCCCAGCTCCAGCTCTGTATATCTGACTGCCTTCCAGACATTTCCACTGCATGTCCCAAAGTCACCTCGATTCGGCACGCTTAACAGGGTATACACTTCTCCCCCAATAATCACCATTTCTTCCTTCCTCCTCCACCCTCTGCCTCCATCTACATGTTCTGTCTTGGTGAACAGCAGCACTGTTCACTGAGCTGTGAAGTCTAGAATCCTGGGTGTCTACCAGCATTTCTGTCCCTCTGTCTGTACATTCTGAATCAACCATCCTTTCCTGTTCCAAGGAGCTGCCACATCTATCATCTTTTCCTCATTCCCAACGCCACATCTGCTCTGTAGTTCTACTCTCATTGCCCTTATCTATGCCTTTTAATCTCTCTCTTGGATATTATCAGAGAGTAGGAGTGGGATAGAAGCCATTCAGAAAAACGGGTGAGTTTGCTGATTTGGGATTGCTAAGCAGCACTAGGGGTCCAGTCAGTTGTCATTAAAAAGGAATTCCCTCACTCTTTACTGACTTAAATCCTTCGTAAAAGTGCAAGAGGTAAAAAGTTATAAATGAATAATATTTTTTTCCCCTAACCCAAAGACAGCTATTAATTTTCTCATCGTCTTTTCATTGACCAGTTAAACAGGTTCACTCCCTTTAATTTCCACATATTTTCATCTGTATTTCTATCTTTTGAATCCTTTCAGTATTTTTCACATACATATTAATGTTTAATTTAGAATTAGATGTTGGATCCTGGTAATTTAGTCAATTCAACCATTATATATTCTTTGTCCTCAAAAAATTGGAGATCCTGTAGTAGAACGTTATTAGGGAATGCTGGTTAGATTTACACATGATACAATTAGGCAAAGAAATTTAAGGCAATACAGTATAGAATGTAATAAAAGTGTTGAAAAAATATATGATCAACATGTCTGGCATTGAGATGGGTAGAAAAAAATGAGACCAATCATAAAATATATGCAGATTAGTGATTTCTGGTTTCAGGAAAGTCATGGCCCTTAAAAGAATGGCTGCCTGAGGAGACTCCTTTCCTGTGATTCTTCCCCCTGTGCTTTTGTCCTGAGCTGTGCTCTGAGGAGCCCCCTTGAAGAAAGAGCTGTGCCTGATTTTCCCCCAAGTGGATTGAAATCTGGGCTCCTACCTCTCACTTCCACAGGAGCAATCTGGTTTCATTTGTTTTATATGTTTGTCTTCTCTGTAAGATTGCAGTTAAATATGGAGTTCCAAGAAAGAAAAAGAAGGGAAATCATTGTCATGGATGATGGAAATAACCTTCTACACAAAATATTTCTTTTGATTGTTTGGAAACTTCTCTCAAAAGTCAGAATGTTAAAATTTTATTGTAGGTAGCATTATTTATGTTTACTATATGACTGTGTGATGTGTCTGTTGAGAGTTCTAAGGTTTACCAGATTTTATTGTTTGGGTCTCAGGTGAAAAATTTCTTTCATTTATCCTAGCTATAATTTTGTAGAATCCTAGATTTCAACAGTAAAAGAAAACCCAAGGCAATGTCTGGGCCACCCTTCTGACTTTGGTGAGTAAGTTATACTTATTTACATTTCATAGATGTTATATCCAAGGCTCAAAAAAGTGACTTGTCCAAGACGTGTTATGACAATGGATGCCAATGAAAATTAGACTTTCCATGTAAATTTGTATAGATTTTGCAGTAAATATGCTTGAATATTCATGTCTTGAACACTTTGCTGACTAATATCCAGCAAATATGAACAAATCAATGGATTAAATTTTCACTGTTTCCACATGGGGGTAATATATTACTCAGTTGCTGAGTGTCGTCAATTTTTTATTTCTTTAATAAATTTTTTCCTGTTTTCTTTTCTTTAATAGAAACTGGTTCTCATTGTGGTTACTGCTCCCTTACAGCCAGCTAAAAGAAGCCTATACATTTACCTCAGGAACGCATTGGAAATCCATCTTGCATCTTCCTTTTTCCTAGTGCCATTTGCTGATCATAGTACCTGCTGATTAGATCTTATCTCTGCCCTTCTGAGGTTTATCCTATCAGCTATCCCTCTCTCTGCCTCTCTGTGTTGCTTTTACCACCCTCCCAGTTACTTCCTCTCATTCAATGAAGACTAACCAACTAGCTAATTCTCTTCCTCTCTACTTTAAGTCTTGCCATTATCCTGGGTGACTTCCAGGTCTACAGGAACAACTGATAGCATTTTCTAGAAGTTTCTTGACTTTTTCACCTCCATTAACCCTCCTCTCCACTTCACTTTAGCC
This sequence comes from Ceratotherium simum simum, assembly GCF_057802395.1. Taxonomy (NCBI): domain Eukaryota; kingdom Metazoa; phylum Chordata; class Mammalia; order Perissodactyla; family Rhinocerotidae; genus Ceratotherium; species Ceratotherium simum. Next base: position 28,056,962 of record NC_141911.1, read on the forward strand.
GGCCCTCTGTGGATAGATATATCTGGGACACCACCAAGAATCGTTCTACCTCTGACTAGAAACAAACATCCCATTTTGGACCAACGCACCAGTCCTTCAATAGATACCTTATTGACATGGTCTTCAGTCTATGCTCTTCAACCTTATAGGAAATTTGTGTCTGAGACAGCTAGCTATGTACCAAAGATTCATGTTCTCTTTTCTTAACGTAGAGTTTTTGCTGGGAAGTGGCTGCCCAGCCAAGTATTATATTTCTTAGCTCCTCTTGCATTTAAGTGAAGCCCCTAATTCTTGTCAAGGACCCTGAGGGTAAGTGATGTGTAATAATTCCAAGTCCAGGTGGTTAAGAAGTAAATTTACTTTCTCCAGTTTTCTGGCTGAATGTCATACCCACAAGTGACTTTGGAAAGCATATATTGAAAATATCAGGTCATCTGTTAACCTATGTCTTTGAATGACTGTTGGAGCAGAACCCCTCATCTATCCTAATCAGGAACACTCAAGTGAGTGAGTTATTGTATTAAGCCATTGGAATATTGGTCTTTGTTACAGCAGCCAGTATTGCTCTGATTATTATTAATAACTAAATATTTATTTCCTTAATCTTCCCCTGTCCACCTTCTTCACTCTTTTCTGTACTCAGTTTAGCTTCCTTGCCTAACACTTTCTTGCTGATCTTGAACCATGTGAACCTTTGTCCTTATCTCCCTCCTGCTAGGAAAAAACACAAACTTGGATTAGTCTAACTATGTACTATTTTGCTTGTGTCTCTGCTATTCTGGGCTGCTGGAGAATATTGCATAACTATGTAGATTTGTATCACCACAAATTCATGGTTTCCATCCTCACATGGATACCCAAGACTACACAATTTTTCTATTTTCCCAAGTCAACTTGCTCTCATATTCTCCTTAGGGGCTATTTCAAACATCTATCCTTGACCCATTCTTCAGCCCACTGTGGTCTTTATTCACCTCCATGACCCCCTAAGCTTTTTGAGCAGTGTTGGCTGTGTTGATCCCTCCATCTCTCTTGGTGCACTCTTCCCTTGGCTACTGTGATGACCCATGCTCCTGGTCTCTTTTTGTTTTTTGGTTTCTCATTCACAGTCCCTTTGAGAAGGTCTATTCCTCCACCCATTCCTTGAAGGTTGGTGTTCCAAAAGGTTCTATACAAGGCTCTTCTCTATGTAATATAATCCTCATCTCTTCCCACGGCTAAAAGCTTGTTCCATATGCAGATGACTCCCAAAATTTTATCTTCAATCCTACCTTCTTTTTAAGCTTCAGAGACTTATTTCCAACAGCCAGCTACATATTTACATGTGTATGCCCACAGCACCTCGAAGTCAGCATGTCCTGAAGAGAGAACAGCATCTTCTGTGCCAGCCTGCCTCTTCTTCTGTAAAACATTGGAAATAGCACCATGACCCGCCTTACTACCTATGCTGGAAATTCAGTATTTGACTTCTCCCTCCCTTGTCCAAGTTGTCAGTTTTATGTCCTAACAATATATTGAATCTATCTACTTCTCTTTACTCTACCACTCCTTCTTTTTTTTGTGAGGAAGATCAGCCCTGAGCTAACATCCACGCCAATCATCCTCTCCTTGCTGAGGAAGACCCGTCCTGGGCCAACATCCATGCCCATCCTCCTCCACCCTGCATGGGATGTTGCCACAGCATGGTCCGACAGGCGCTGCATCGGTGCGTGCCTGGGATCCGAACCTGGACCGCCAGCAGCAGAGCCCACGCACCTAACCACTGAGCCACCGGGCTGGCTCCCTACCACCTCTTCTTTATTGAAGGCACCTCATCCATTGCTTGGATTATTCTGACAGCCTCCAAGTTGGTCTCCCTGCCTCAGTCTTGACTCTTTCAATCCACTCTCCACGCTGAAGCCTGAGTGGTTGTTCTTAAATGCTGATTTTATCATATTACTCTCTTGCTTAAAAGTCTTGAATGGTTCTTCATTGACTTAAGAATGAAACAGCATTAAGTAGACACCAATACATTGATATTATAAGTCTAAACAGACTCAATTATACACATTTGTTGATCATCAGTAAATATTGTTCCATAGATTGATATTAGCAACATTAGTATAAGTGTCTTTTCATTGTGTAAACCAGATGTTAGCTCTTTTGCAGAAATCATATCATTTATTCTTTACTGAAATTTTTGAATCATTCTATCAGTTGTTGAGAGAGGAGTGTTAAAATCTCCAACTATGGTTCTAGAATTGTCTATTTCTCCTTTGTCATTTTTTTCTTAATATATTTTAAAACTCTGTGCATACACACTTATGATTATTATATCTTTCTAATACATTTGTCCTTTTTATTATGTGCTACACACTTATGATTATTATATCTTTCTAATACATTTGTCCTTTTATCATTATGAAATGTGCCTTCTTATCTCTGATAATACTCTTTGTCTTGAAATCAACTTTATCTGATATTAATATAGACACTCTAGACTTTCTCTTGTGTGCAGTTTGCATGGCATATTTTTCCCAACTATTTAATTTCAATCTATTTGCATATTTATATTTAAAGTGCATCTCCTTAAAATAGCATATATCCGGGTCTTTCAAATATTCATTCTGATAATCTCTGTCTTATAATTGGGGTGTTTAGTTCAATGACATTTAATGCAATTATTGGCATGATTAAATTTAGGTTTACCATTTTACTATTTGTTTTGGTTTGTCCTTTCTTTTTGTTCCTCTGTTCTTCTTTTCTTGCTTTCTTTTATATTAATTGAATATATTTTTTTGAACTGTATTTTAATTTATCTATTGGGTTTTAATTATACCTCTTTGAATTAGTTTTAGTGGTTGCTCTTGGAATTACAATATACATCCTTAACCTTCACAGTCTACTTAAATTTAATACTGTATGACTTCATGTAAAATGGGGATGCTTTGCAACTCTATAGGTCCATTTACAACCCTCCCATCTGTTGTGCTAGAAATGACATATGTATCACATCTACTTATGCTATAAATCTCATGGAAGATTGTTATAGTTTTTGCTTTAAAGTTATATGCATTTTAAAGAAATTAAGAGACTATAATTGTTTATTATATTGAAATAGATGGTTACAATTTTTTTTTTTTTGGTGTGGAAGATCAGCCCTGAGATAACACCCATGCCAATCCTCCTCTTTTTGGTGAGGAAGACTGGCCCTGAGCTAACATCTGTGCCCATCTTCCTCCACTTTATGTGGGATGCCACCACAGCATGGTCTGACAAGTGGTGTGTTGGTGCACACCCAGGATCTGAACCCGGGCCACCAGTAGCGGAGCGCGCGCACTTAACCGCTATGCCATGGGGCTGGCCCCAGATGGTTACAAGTTTTGATGCTCTTCATTCCGTCCTGAAGATTGTAATTTCCATCTGGTATTATATCTCCTCGACCTAAAAAATTTCCTCTAACTTTTGTTTTAGTACAGAGTTGCTGTGTAATGTATTCTACTAATTTTATTGTTGTCTGGATGTGTCTTTATGTTTCCTTCATTCTTAAGGATATTTTCACTGGATTTAGAATTTAGAATTTCTATGTTTTTCTTTCAGCACTTTAGAGATGTTGACTCACTCATTTCTGGTCTCCATGATTTCTGATGAAAAATCAGCAGTAAATTAAATCATTGTTCAAATGTATGTAATGTGTTGTTTTTTCTGGCTGCTTTCAAGATTTTCTCTTTACTTTTGGGTTCTACAGTTTGACTATGGTATGTTTAGATGTATTTATTTTGAATTTATCCTGCTTGGAGTTTTCTGAGCTTCTTAAATCTGTTAACTTATGTCTTTCATCAAATTTGGGAATTAGTCATTCATTATTTCATAAAATGTTCTTTTCTGTCCCATTTTCTATTTCTGGGATTGCAATTACCCATATCTTAGACCTTTTGATATGTCGCTCATTCTGTTCCAAATTTCTCTAGGAGGTCTGTCTAGTTTCCAAATACCTTTAAATTAGAGCACATCTAGAGATATAGGTTGATATTAATGAGTATTTCTGTTTTTGCTCCAGATGTTAGAAAGCAGAAAAAAAAAAAAAACCCAACAAAGTTAAGGTTCAATCACAGAAAATATATTTTCCATATATGATTCCTTTCCACACTTAAAATTTTCAGTTTCCATTTTATTAACCTCATTAAATATGTTACTATTTTGCAAGCCATCCAATATAAAAACTATGTCACATACAGTAAATGCTTGTGAAGAAAATGAAAGAGCCTCCCCCCAAAAACCTACAGAAAATAACCTCTAATTGCCCAATGCATAAGAATCTGTGAGATTGACTCATCAAAATTAAATGCAGTTAAATATTCATCTAATGAGCATTATATGCATTGAATTATTCCATTCACTACGTTAGATAAGAGATGAGCAAGATATAGATAGTGCTGGCCTTCAAAGAATTTAAAATTGAGACAAGTGTAAAAATATACATAAACAATAATTTTGTAAGAAATTTGAAATAAAAGTCATGGTGACCTCCGCTATTATAGATAGGAAGCAAAGTTCTGTGGTGCACAGAGAAGAAATTATGAGTTGGTGTTTGATGTGGGTCTTAAAGAATGTGTAAGATTCTGACAGATGGGGAAGAGGTCAACAAGTCACATGGTGACCTATATGTGAAGTTAGCACAATCTGAGGACTGGGGGCAGACCAAGAGTGTGAAGTGGCTTGTTAAGTTAGCATAAGAAAGCATGACTAAAGTGGAAAGAGGGCTACACAGAGCTGAATACCAAAAGCAGCCACAGTAGCTGAGAAGTAGCAGAGAGTGTAAAAGCTACAGATCTAAGCTAAGCCAAAGGCCAAATGCCACCAACTCTTACGAATGTGTTGTTATTTAGTGGGTGGTAGTGGTGGTGGTGGTGGTGTGTGTGTGTGTGTTTGCAGTTACAAGCAAGAAGACCAGAAAAATTCTGTTGGCAACATAAACGGTATTCCGGCTAGCTTTAATTGTCTTCAGCACCATTTAGTGCTCCTCCACAGTGCGCCTAAGGGAACGGAGTCCGATTAGTTTCTGTTGGATAGTCAATATTGATTGCATCTAGGGTTCAAGAGAGAGACGGAGAAAGAGATTGAAAGACAGAGAGAGAGAGGAGAAATAAAGTTAGACAAGGAGGTCGGAAGTAGAATTTTACAGACCTCATTACATTTTTTAAAAATATTTTTAATTTTTATCAAAAATAAAACATGTACATGGTTGATAATCCAAGAGTAGCTAAGGATTTATAATGAAAATATCTTAGTCACACCTTTTCCTATTCTCCATTTCTTCCTCCCTAGAGGAAGCTACTTTTACACTGGTCTTCTTGCATTTTCAATGTATTGCATTTTGTATACACTTATCATTATTACTTGATTTATTAATTTTAGACATGATTTATTGCCTTTCTGCTATGATAGATAAAATTTAGCCCACTTACATAACTTAATTTCCTTTTTACCTCATGCCAATATAGTTATTATTCTACTTTTGTTCCTTGTGATAAACTTAACTAATATATTTTTAATTCCTGTTCCGTACTACAGGCAACAAATCTTGACTCCTCACATAGTAATGTGACTTTCCTTCGTCTTTTCTTTCCCCTTTTCATAAAATTTCTGGCATTTCACTTTTCCTTAAAATTATTAAAGTTGATAAGAAATAAATTCTATTTAGTAATCATAATTAATTCTTCTGGGTTTTGCTTAGTGATTGATTCTGAAATTTGAAAATCAGTACATATCATTTACTTTGTTATAGCTATGAAACTGTGTTTGCTGTCGTTACCAGTATGCTATGATTATATTTTCTTTTTTAGGCATCTTTTTGTTTTTTTCTGAAAATTTTACACATATTTCTAATTTGCTGCATTGACTTTTTATATTACATTTTGAAGTTCTTACTAACTTTTCAAGAATGGTATCAAGTCCACAGATACCTTTCTCTGGAACCTTGTATCCTCCTGGAACCCTGTATTTTCCTGCTACAAGTTTTGTACTGAGTTTATACCTATTTTATTCCTTTATAAAAATTTTAAGGGATCCTGATAAAGAGCAAAGATAAGTACTTGTGGTACATCTTCATTTTGACCTTTGTTACTCTTGACATTTATTGAAGCAGGAAGATGCTTGCTGGAGGCTAATTCTAGCCTACTTTTTTTTGATTTTTCAGTCTCCTCAAACTTTGTAGGTATGAAACAGAACACATTTTCTACCCAATCTCTATGGATTGCACCTCTTTAAAATGCAAATGTTTCCGAACAACTTAAATTTCCTTCATTCTCAAGGTGTTCTCCTAGGCCTATTCACATCTTATTTTTAGAGTCTCAGGGAAATCTCATCATATGCTGGTTTCAGTTACCATCTATTCGCTGATAAGTCCCAAATCAGTATCTCCAGCTGAGATCTCTTTTAAGCTTCTTTCTTGCTTACTAGACATATCCTCAGCAAGTACAGAGTGCCATCATCATCTTTCCTCCTGAATCTGCTTCTCCTCATGTGGTCTCAGCCTCGTTAAGTAGACCCATCATTCACTTACAAAATTGACAAGGCCTTAGCTAGACTCACCAAGGAAAAAAGAGAGAGAGGACTCAAATAAAATCAGAAATGAAAGAGGAGATGTTACAACTGATTCTGCAGAAATACAAAGGATGATAAGAGACTACTATGAACAATTATACGTCAACAAATTGGACACACTAGAAGAAATGGATAAATTCCTAGAAATATACCATGTACCAAGACTGAGTCTTGATGAAATAGAAAATCTGAACAGACCAATTACTAGTAAGGAGATTGAACCAGTAATTAAAAACCTCCCAACAAACAAAAGCTCAGGATCAGATGGCGTCCTTGGTGAATTCTACTAAAAATACCGTATGATCTCACTCATTAAGTAGTAGATAATAACAACAACAAACAAACACATAGAGACAGAGATTGGACTGGTGGCTACCAGAGGGGAAGAGGGGAGGGAGGAGGGCAAAAGGGATAATTAGGCACATGTGTGTGGTGATGGATTGTAACTAGTATTTGGGTGGTGAACATAAGAACCTGATGTAATCCATGCAGAAATAGAAGTACAATGATGTACACCTGAAATTTATACAACATTATAAACCAATGTTACTGCAATAAACAAAAAATTAAAAAAAAATTCAAATAAGAATTAACATCAATGTTTCTCAGACTCTTCCAAAAAATAGAAGAAAAAGGAACTCCTTCAAACTCATTTTATAAGGCCAGCATTACATCGATACCAAAACTAGACAAAGACACCACAAGAAAAGAAAATTACAAGCCAATATCCCTAATGAACATAGATGCAAACATCTTCAACAAAACATTAACAAATCAAATTCAACAATACATTAAAAGGATCGTACACCGTGATCAAGTGGGATTTATTCCAAGGATGCATCCATTTGCAGGATGGTTCAACATCCACAAATCAGTCAACATGATACACCACATTAAGAAAACAAAGGGTAAAAATCATATGATCATCTCAATAGATGCAGAAAAAGCATTTGACAAAATTCAACAATTGATTTATCATAAAAACTCTCAACAAAGGGGCTGGCCCCATGGCATAGCAGTTAAGTGTGCGCGCTCCGCTGCTGGCAGCCTGGGTTCGGATCCTGGGTGTGCACCGAAGCACAGCTTCTCAGGCCATGATGTGGTGGCATCCCATATAGAGTGGAGGAAGACGGGCAAAGATGTTAGCCCGGGGCCAGTCTTCCTCAGCAAAAAGAGAAGGATTTAGCTTCTCTAAATGGATGTTAGCTCAGGGCTGATCTTCCTCACAAAAAAAACAAAAAAAGACCAAAAAAAAAACACCTTTCAACAAAGAGGGAGTGTACCTCAACATAATAAAGGTCATATGTGACAAGCCCACAATTAAAGTCATACCAAATGATGAAAAGCTGAAAGCCTTTCCTCTAAGATCAGGAACAAGACAAGAATGTCTACCCTTGCCACTTCTATTCAATATGGTATTGGAAGTCCTAGCCAGAGCAATTAGGCAAGAAAAGAAGTAAAAGTCATCCAAATTGGAAAGGAAGAAGTAAAACTGTCACTATTTGCAGATGACATGATATTATATATACAGAAAACCCTAAAGACTCCATCAAAAAACTGTTAGAACTAATAAACAAATTCAGTAAATTTGCAGGATACAAAATCAGTACACAAAAATCTGCTGTGTTTCTATACACTAATTTTATCACAGAGAAATAAAGAAAAAAAATCCTGTTTACAATTGCATCAAAAAGAATAAATTACTTAGGAATAAATTTAACCAAGGAGGTGAAATACTTGATATATTGAAAACTACAAGATACTAATGAAAGAAATTGAAAAAGACGCAAATAAATGGGAAGATATTCTGTGCTCATAGATTGGAAGAATAAATATTGTTAAAATGTCCATACTACCCAAAGCAATCTACAGATTCATTGCAATTCCTATCAAAATTCCAATGGCATTTTTCAAAGAAATAGAACAAATAATCCTAAAATTTGTATAGAACCACAAAAGAACCCCAAAAGCCAAAGCAATCTTGAGAAAGAAGAACAAAGCTGGAAGCATCATGCTCCTTGATTTCAAACTATATTACAAAGCTATAGCAATTAAAACAGTATGGTATTGGCTTAAAAACAGACACTTAGATCAATGGAGCAGAATAGAGAGTCCAGAAATACAGGCATACTTTGGAGATATTGTGGGTTTGGTTCCAGACCACTGCAATAAAGTGAATATCACAATAAAGCAAGTAACACAAATTTTTGCATATAAAAGTTGTTTGCATTATATGGTGATCTATTAAGTGTGCAATAGCACTATGTCTAAAAAAATGTATACATCTTTATTAAAAAATACTTTATTGCTAAAAAATGCTAAATCTGTTGTTTAGTGTGGCCACTCTTATTAATTATCTTAGCTAGATCTTCTGGATAACTTGCTGCAGCTTCTACATCAGCACTTGCTTCACCTTATACTTTTATGTTGTGGAGATGGCTTCTTTCCTTAAACGACATGAACCAACCTCTGCTAGCTTCAAACTTTTCTTCTGCAGCTTCCTCACCTCTCTCAGGCTTCATAGAATTGAAGAGGGCTAGAGCCTTCCTCTGGATTAGGCTTTAGTTTAATGGAATGCTGTGGCTGGTTTGATCTTCCATCCAGACCACTAAAATTTTCTCCATATCAGCAATAAGGCTGTTTTGCTTTCTCATCATTCATATGTTCACTGGAGTAGCACTTTTAATTTCCTTTAAAAACTTTTCCTTTGCATTCACAGCTTTGCTAACTGGTATAAGAAGCCTAGCTTTTGGCCTGTCTCAGCTTTTGACATGCCTTCCTCACGAAGCTTATTCATTTCTAGCTTTTGATTTAAAGTGAGAGACATGTCATTCTTCCTTTTACTTGAACACTTAGAGGCCATTGTAGGGTTATTAGTTGGCCTAATTTCAATATTGTTGTGTTTCAGGGAAGAGGGAAGCCCAAGGAGAGGGGGAGAGATGTGGGAATGGATGGTTAGTGGAGCAGTCAGAACACACACAACATTTAGTGATTAAGTTCGCAGTCTTATATGGGTGCAGTTCGTGGTGCCCAAAACAATTGCAAAAGTAACATAAAATATCAGTGATCACAGATCACCATAACAAATAGAATAATAATAAAAAAAAGTTTGAAATATTGTGAGAATTACCAAAACGTGCCACAGGGACACTAAGTGAGCAAATGCTCTTGGAGAAATGGTGCTAATAGACTTGCTTGATGCAGGGTTGCCACAAACGTTCATTTGTAATTTGTAAAAAATGCAACATCTGTGAAGTGCAATAAAGTGAAGTGCAATAAAATGAGGTATACCTGTAAACCTATGCATATACGGTCAATTAATTTATGATGATAAAGAAGCCAAGAATATACAATGGAGAAATGATAGTCTCTTCAATAAATGACGTTGGGACAGGTGACGTCAGGATCGTGACAGAATGAGTTGTTCCCTTTATCTCTTCTCTCTAAGTTACAACTAAACAGACATCCATTAACCAACAGAGGATTCCCTATACAGCACAACAGGGTGCCCGAGAAATCCATGCAGCTATACCTTTGATGGTGGGTGGACTGGACCCCTAGGAAGCAGGCGAGTGCCCCCTTCCCCTTCCCCAATGGCAGCAATCCAGGATGCAGATCGTCACATGGCAGCCAGCACAAATATGAGTGGAGGCAGAGGCAGCCCAGCCTGTGGGGGCACCCACCTTGCTGTGGTGGCACTGCCCATGAGAACACTCCCTGCCAAGTGGTGGGAGCCCATGGGGTGCTCAGCCCATGCGAAGGAACCGTGCCAAGCAGCTGGAGCCCAGCCTGTGTGAATGCACAGCAGCCGACTGGCACAAATATGAGCAGATGGGGCAGGAACAGAAAAACAACCCAGACTCCCCCACAATGGAGGCAGTGGGAATCTGTGACCCAAAGGAACAGGAACCACAGGAGAACCATTGACCTAGCACACAGTGGCAGCAACCTTGACAGCAGCTCCACCAGCAGTGGGGGCTGTATCCATGTCCCTGAGTCCCCTGTCCCCACCAGTGACAGTGACACCCATAAGAACCTGGCACCCCAGCCAGTGGTGCAACCAGCACACCAAGACAATCTGGGAACAGCAGCACAGGTGGTGCACAGGACAGCAACATCCAAGCCCATGGAGATCCAGTGGAGGAACACGAGACCCAGGTGACCAGAACCAAAGTAACCAAAGCTGTACCCAAATAAGAAAATGTGATTACTACCACAAATGTGCCAGCAGAGGATCAATTCATCAAACACCATGAAGAACTACAGTAAAATTGCAGAACAGAAGAAAGATGACAACTCTCCAGAAACCAAACATGAAGGACAGATGACTACAATCTAACTGACTGAGAATTCAAAATAGCTATCATAAAGAAACTCAATGAGTTATAAGAAAACTCAGAGAGACAGTTCAATGAGCCCAGGAATAAAATTAATGAACAGAAGGAGTACTTCACCAAAGAGATTGAAGCTCTAAAAAAAAAACCAACAGAAATTCTGGATATGAAGAACACAATTAATGAGATGACAAATAACATAGAAAGCATAAAAAATAGAGTAGACCTTATGCAGCAGAGAATTAGTGACCTTGAAGATAGAAACCTAGAAATGCTTCAGGTAGAGGAGGAGAGAGAACTAAGAGAAATAAAGAAAAAAGTTCACTTTTTTAAAAAAGTGAAGAAATTCTTTGAGAAATATCCAACTCAAATAGGAAAAGTAAAATAAGGACATATCCCAGAGAGAGAAGAGAGAGATAAAGGAGGAGAGAGCTTGTTCAAAGAAGTAACAGCTGAGAACTTCCCAAACCTGGGGAAGAACTGGACTTAAAGTACATGAAGCCAATAGAACTCCTAATTACATCAGTGTTAAAGACCTTCTCCAAGGCATATAACAGTCAAACTGGCAAAAGTCAATGACAAAGAAAAAATATTAAGGGCAGCAAGAGAGAAGAAAATAACCTACAAAAAAACCACCATCAGGCTTTCAGTGGATTTCTCAGCAGAAACGTTACAGGCTAGGAGAGAATGGAATGAAATATTCAAAATACTGAAAGACAAAAACCAGCCAAGAATACTCTATCCAGCAAAATTATCCTTCAGATATGACAGAGAAATAAAAGCTTTCTTAGATAAACAAATCTGAGAGAGTTCATCGCCACTAGGCCTGCCTTAAAGAAATGTTGAAGGGAGCCCTCCTACCTGAAAAAAAAAAGGCAAAGGTTTATGAGGCTTTGAGAAAGGAGACAAATAGACAGACAAAATCAGAAAATTGCAGCTCTCTATCAGAAAAGGCTAGCAAACACTTAATTATAACATAAAAGATAAAAGGAAAGAAAGCATCAAAAATAACTGTAACACTTCTATTTAGTCACAAATTCACAACACAGAAAAAGAATAATTTGTGACAACAAAAACATAGAAAGGGAAAAGGAAAAGGATGGAACCGCTTAGGCTAATGGAGCTAAGAGGTTATCAGAAAATGGACTATCTCATTTATGAGATCTTTTATACAAACCTCATGGTAACCACAATACAAAAAATCAGAACAGAGTCACAAATCATAAATAAAGAGAAAGTTGAGAAAACCATCACAGAAAAACACCAAACTGAAATGGCAGTCAGAAATACAAGGAAAAAGAAACAATGGAAATATAGAACAACCAGAAAACAGGAGATAAAATGGCAGTATTAAGCCCTCATGTATCGATAATCACCCTAAATGTAAATGGGCCGAATTCACCAACTAAAAGACACAGAGTGGCTGGATGAATTAAAAAAGAAGACCCAACAATATCCTGCCTCCAGGAAACACATCTCAGCTCTAAAGATAAACATAGGCTCAGAGTGAAGGGATGGAAGACGATACTCCAAGCAAATGGCAAACAAAAAAAGCAGGTGTTGCCATACTTATATCAGACAAAGCAGACTTCAAAATAAAAAAGATAAAGAGAGACAAAGAGAGGCTTTATATAGTGATAGAAGGAACATTCCACCAAGAAGACATTCCACTTATTAATATATATGCACCTAACACAGGAGCACCAAAGTATATAAAGCAATTATTAACAGACCTAAAGAGAGAAATTGACAGCAACACAATAATAGTAGGGGACCTCAACACCCCATTTACGTCAATAGATAGATCATCCAGACACAAAGTCAAGGAAACAGTGGCCTTAAATGAAACACTGGACCAGATCCACTTAATAGATATATATAGAACATTCCATCCTCAAACAGCAGAATACACATTCTTCTCAAGTGCAAATGGAACATTTTTTTTGTGTGTGTGAGGAAGATTAGCCCTGAGCTAACGTCTGTTTCCAATCCTCCTCTTTTTGCTAAGGGAGATTGACCCTGGGCTAACATCAGTGCCCATCTTCCTCTACTTTATATGGAATGCCACTGCAGCACGGCTTGACAAGCTATACGTTGGTCTGTGCCTGGGATCTGAATCTGCGAAATCCAGGCCACTGAAGTGGGGCACGTGAAACGGCTCCACTTTAATGGCTGCACCACCAGGCCAGCCTCAAGGGAATATTCTTAACGATAGACCATATGTTAGGAAACAAGGCAAGCCTCAATAAACTTAAGAAGATTGAAATCATATCAAGTATCTTTTCTGACCACAATGTTATGAAACTAGAAATCAACCACAAGAAAAAAGCTGGGAAAGTCACAAATATGGGGAGACTAAAAAACATGCTACTGAACAACTATTGGATCAATGAAGAAATCAAAGGAGAAATAAAAAAATACCTGGAGACAAATGAAAATGAAAACACAACATACCAACTCTTATGGGATGCAGCAGAGGTGGTACTAAAAGGGAAGTTTATAGCAATATAGGCCTATCTCAACAAACAAGAAAAATCTCAAATAAGTAATTTTAAACTATACCTAAAAGAATTAGAAAGAGAAGAACAAACAAAGCTCAAAGTCAGCAGAAGGAGGGAAATAATAAAGGTCAGAGCAGAAATAAATGAAATAGAGACTAAAAAAAACAGTTGAAAAGATCAATGAAATTTAGAGCTGGTTCTTTGAGAAGATAAACAAAATTGACAAATCCTTAGCCAGACTCATTAAGAAAAAAATAGAGAAGGCTCAAATAAATAAAATTAGCAATGAAAGAGGAGAAATTACAACAGATACTACAGAAATACGAAGGATTATAAGAGAATACTATGAGAAGCTATATGCCAACAAATAGGATAACCTAGAAGAAATGGATAAATTCTTAGAATCACACAACCTCCTAAAACTGAATCAAGAAGAAATAGAGAACTTGAATAGACCAATCACAAGTAAAGAGATTGAAATAGTATTCAAAAACCTCCCCAAAAAACAAAAGTCCAGGACCATATTTCTTCTCTGGTGAATTCTACCAAACATTCAAGGAAGATTTAATACCTATCCTTCTCAAACTCTTCCAAAAAATTGAAGAGGAGGGGAAGCTTCCTAACTCATTCTCTGAGGCCAACATTACCCTGATACAAAAACCAGACAAGGAAAACACAAAGAAGGAAAATTACAGGCCAATATCGCTCATGAACATAGATGCAAACATCCTCAACAAAATATTAGCAAATCAGATACAACAATACATTAAAAGTATCATACACCGTGATCTAGTGGGATTTATTTCAGGGACATGGGGATGGTTCAAGATCCACAAATCAATTCGTGTGATACACCACATTAACAAAATGAGGATTAAAAATCACATGACCATCTCAATAGAGGCAGAGAATGCATTTGACAAGATCCAACACCCATTTATGATATAAACTCTCAATAAAATGGGTATAGAAGGAAAGTACCCCAACATAATAAAAGCCATATATGACAAACTCATAGCAAACATCATACTTAATGGTGGAAAACTGAAAACCATTCCTTTGAGAACAGGAACAAGACAAGGGTGTCCACTCTTGCCACTCTTATTCAACATAGTATTGGAAGTCTTAGCTGGAGCAATTAGGCCAAAGAAGAAACACAAGAGATCCAAGTTAGAAAGGAAGAAGTAAAGCTCTCACTGTTTGCAGATGACATGATTCTATATGTAGAAAACCCTAAAGAATCCACCAGAAAACTATTAGAAATAATCAACTGCAGCAAAGTTGCAGGGTAGAAAATCAACTTAAAAAATCTGTTGCGTTTCTACACACTAATAAGGCACTAGCAGAAAGAGAAGTCAAGAATACAATCACATTTACAATCGCAACAAAAAGAATAAAATATCTAGGAATAAATTTAACCAAGGAAGTGAAAGAACTATACACTGAAAACTATGAGACATTATTGAAAGAAACTGAAGAAGATATAAACAAATGGAAAGACATTCCATGCTCATGGATTGGAAGAATAAACATAGTTAAAATGTCCATATCACCTGAAGCAATCTACAGATTCAATGCAATCCCAATCAGAATCCCAATGACATTCTCCAGGGAAATAGAACAAAGAATCCTAAAATTTATATGGAACAAGAAAAGATCCCAAATAGCCAAAGCAATCCTGAGAAAAAAAGAACAAAACTGGAGGTATCACAATCCCTGACTTCAAAATATACTACAAAGATATAATAATCCACACAACATGGTACTGGCAGAGAAACAGACACACAGATCAATGGAACAAAATTGAAAGCCCAGAAATAAAACCACAAATTTACGGAAAGCTAATCTTCAACAGAGGAGCCAAGAACATGCAATGGAGAAAGGAGAGTCTCCCAGTAAGTGGTGTTGGGAAAACTGGACAGCCACATGCGAAAGAATGAAAGTAGACCGTTATCTTACACCATACACAAAAGTCAACTCAAAATGGATTAAAGACTTGGATGTAAGACTTGAAATCATAAAACTCTTAGAAGAAAATATAGGCAGTACACTCTTTGACACCGGTCTTAGCAGTATCTTTTCGAATACCATGTCTACTCAGGCAAGGGAAACAAAAGAAAAAATAAACAAATGAGACTACATAAGACTAAAAAGCTTCTGCCAGGCAGAGGAAACCACAAACAAAATGAAAATACAACCCACCAACTGAGAGAAAATATTTGCAAATCGTATATTTGACAAGGGGTTAATTTCCAAAATATATAAAGAACTCATACAGCTCAACAACAACAAAAGAACTTGATCAAAAAATGGGCAGAGGATCTGAATAGACATTTTTCCAAAGAATATATACAGATGGCCAACAGGAACATGAAAAGATATTCAACATCACTAATTATTAGGGAAAGGCAAATCAAAACTATGTTGAGATATCACCTTACACCCATGAGAATGGCTATAATTAACAAGACAAGAATAACCATTGTTGGAGAGGATGTCGAGAAAAGGGAACTCTCATACACTGCTGGTGGGAACGCGAACTGGTGCAGCCACTATGGAAAACAGTATGGAGATTTCTGAAAAAATTAAAAATAGAAATACCATATGATGCAGCTATCCCAGTACCGGGTATTTATCCAAAGAACATGAAATCAACAATTCAAAGAGATTTATGTATCCCTGTGTTCATCGCACCATTATTCACAATAGCCAAGATGTGGAAGTAAGCCAAGTGCCCATCAATGGATGAATGCATAAAGAAGATGTGGTATATATATAATGTAATACTACTCAGTTATAAAAAAAGACAAAATCGTGCCATTTGCAACAGCATGGATGGACCTTGAGGGGATTATGCTAAGTGAAATAAGGCAGACAGAGAAAGACACACACCTTGTGATTTCACTAATATGCAGAAGATAAATAAACTATGGATAAGGAGAACAGATTAGTGGTTACCAGAGGGGACAGGGGTGGGGGGAGGGTGAAAGGGGTAAAGGGCCACGTATGTATGGTGATGGATAAAAACTAGACTATTGGTGGAGAACATGATGCACTCTATACAGAAACTGATATATAATAATGTACATCTGAAATTTACACAATGTTATAAGCCAATATGACCTCAATTAAATAATTTAAAAAAATGGTGTTGGGAAAACAGGACAGCCACATGCAGAAGAATGAAACTCTGCGACTATCTCACACCATACACAAAAATTAACTCAAAATGGATTAAAGACTTGAATGTAAGACCTGAAGCCATGCAACTCCTAGAAGAACACATAGATGGTAAGCTCCTTGAATAGGTCTTGGCAATGATTTTTTCAATCCAACACTAAAAGCAAAAACAACAAAAGCAAAATAAATAAGTGGGGCTACATCATACTGAAAAGCACTGCACAGCAAAGGAAACCATCAACAAAATGAAAAGGCCACCTACTGAATGGGAGAAAATATTTGCAAATCATATATCTGATAAGTGGCTAATATAAAAGGTATATAAAGAACTCATACAATTTAATATCAAAAAAGAAATCTGATTAAAAAATGGGCAGAAGATCCAAATAGACATTTTTCCAAAGAAGATGTACAGATGGCCAACAGGCACATGAAAAGATGCTAAACATTGTAAACCATCAGGGAAATGCAAATCAAAACCAGAATGAGATATCACCTCACACCTGCTAGAATGGCTATTATCAAAAAGAGAAGCAACAGCAGTGGTTGAAAAGGACGTGGAGAAAAGGGAACTTTTATGCACTGTTGGTGGAAATGCAAATTGGTGCAGCCACTATGGAAAACACTATGGAGGTTCCTCAAAAAATTAAAAATAGAACTACCATATACTCCAGCAATTCCACTTTTGGATATTTATCCAAAGAAAAAGAAAACACTAACTCAAAAAGATATATGCACCCCCCATTCATTGCAGCATTATTTATGATAGCCAAGATGTGGAAACAACCTAAGTGTCCATCAATGGATGAATGGATAAAGAAATTGTGGTGTATATATATATATAGATATAGATATAGATATAGATATAGATATATAAATATAATGGAATATTATTTATCCATAAAAAAGAATGAAGTCCTGCCTGCCATTTGTGACTACGTGGATGGACTTTGAGGGCATTATGCTAAGTGAAATGTCAGGCATAGAAAGAAAAATACTGTAAAAAATCTCTCCTATATGTGGAACCCAAAAAAACCAAATAAACAAAAACAAACCAAGCTCATAGACAAAAAGAACAGATTGGTGGTTGCCACAGGAGGGGGATGGGAGGTGGGTGAAATGGTTGAAGTGGTTATAAATTAAAAAAAAAAAAAAACGAACCATCATTTATCTATTCAAGCCAGGGATCTGGGAGTCACTCGACTCCTTTTCTTTCTTCACTCCCCTGGATCTCACCAATCATTAACTGCTGTCAGATCTATCCCATAAATTTTTCTCAAATTCACTCCATTTCTTAATCCCTATTGCCACTACTTTAGCTGATGCCACCATCTGAATTATTCCAATAGCTTCCTAACTAGTTTCTTTGACTATCTTCACTTCTGCCTGGGGCACACTTGCCCCTCCATGTGCTCTGACTAATCCCTATTCATCTTTCCTTTAGGAAGATGGAAGAGAACTCTATACAGGAGGTTAGATGCTCTTGCTAAGTATTTCCACCTCCCCTCAAGCTTCTCCTATCTGTAACAGTTATCTTACTTTGTAGTATAATTTTCTTCTGCTAGCCAGTTCTATTGATATTTAAAATTGTGTCTATCTTACTCAATATTGTGTTCCTGGTGCCTAGCACAACATCTGAGACATAGGAGAGGCTTAATACATATTTTTGAGTGTTGAACAAATGAGTGAATGTTGTGTTTAGTATTCCTTTGGATGCTCTTTTCCCATTTTCATCTTTATAGTGTCAGAATATCAAATAGGTTAATTATATACCAAGAGACAGCCCTTGATTAACACACGTCTCACTTGGTTGTTAAACACCCATTATCTTGAATTTCACTCATGTATGGAATTTTTCTTTCATTGCTTGTAAAAGCATTTCTCACTTTTAAATTTATTTTACTTCCTACGTATCAGGGCTGTGAACGTGTATCATTTGCTGTTCTCTGGGGCCTCCTGGTTTCTCAGTACTCTTTTGTAATAATTAACTCACTTCTTTAAATTCATGAAGGTAAGTTTTCAATTAGAAGTATAGTAAAGGGTTTATCTATAAAGACAAAATATAATTGAATAGAGATTGAAAACCTTGGAAATATACCTGAGAAATTAGGATATTTACTATAGTAAACCTTTGAATTTTTGAATGATTATCTTAATCAAGCATAGTCTAAATACTTAATTTCTAAAATTAGAAACTGCCTCTGTCATGAATTTAATACACAGAATGATAAACATGTGGTGGCATGACGGCCACATAATTTAATGACACTTAACATGGGTTGGAAAAGTTACATCCTGGTGCACACTGAAAACTATTTCATTCAGAGTGGGAAATATCAGCAAACCAACACAGTATATAAAGTCACTTTCTAAAAAATCAAATATGCAGAAACCAAAGGAAGTCAGGATATGCCACCCCAACATGTCCTACTCTGTCATAAGGATTATTTTGAGCTGAAGGCAATCGAGAATCAACAAATGCAGGAAGAGTTCTTTTCCCTCCTCTTTTCTGCCTTCCTTTGTGAAGATGTCCCCTTCTCCTGTTCCAGGAAGAGGAGAGCAACTCTTAGCACCAGAGATGAAGAGCTGGCAACAAGATGAGTCTCTATAAACAAAACTTACTAAAATAACTCTTATCTTCCATTAGTTCCCCATATATTTCCTAGTCACTTTATTAACCCTCAAAGCCCAAACCCCTTTTCCTTTGTTAAAATGGTATATAAACCCCTGAGCTAAGTGCTTGAGTTTCACTTATTTTCTGTGAACTCCTATGCATGCAAAATATTAATAAAATTTGTCTTCCTTTTCTCCTGTTAATCCATCTTTTGTCAATTAAATTTGCAGGTCCCCGGGTAATGAACATAAGAGGGTAGAGGACAAAACAAAATAATTTTAACACTGAGAAAGAAAATGATAAAATCACTGTCAAAACTCTTTGGAAGCCTCAGCTTAGTGATGTTTATTTCTGGCTAGTTTCTGGTGTATCTAGAGAGCTCCCAACATGGATTTTTCGGATGGAAAAATCTTTGCTTCTTTGCAAGCACAGGGAGATGAGTCAATGGAAAGGTGAAAATGTTATAGAGAGATGTAAATGAGTTTTCAGGTCCCTTAACAGTTGGGGAAGTTTGGAATCTAGGACGTGGGAGGGATTCATTTTAGAGAAGGATGGAGGGAAAAAGAATGTGAGGAATTATATATAGTAAAGAGGTGAAGAAGGTGACAATTGATGGAACTTCCATGGAATGGGCCTTATTTTTACAAGAAAGTAGGAGGCAAAAAGGCCCTTGGTTAGATTGGAGGCAGGAAATGTTACACAGTCTTTTCTGCTCTGTGTTTAGCACTGCACCTGCCTATTATGGGTTAAATTGGCTCTCTCTACCCCCCAAATTCATATGTTGAAATCCTAACCCACAGTACCTCAGATTGTGACTTTATTTGGAAATAGGATCCTTGCAGATGTATTTAGTAAGACAAATCATACTGGAGTAGGGTGGGCCCCTAATCCAGTATGACTGATGTCCTTATAAAAAAGGGGAAATTTGGACACAGACACACATAGAAGGAAAATGATGTGAAGAGACATAGAGAAAAGATGGTCATCTACAAGCCCAGGTGAGATGCCTAGAACAGATCCTCCCTTCATAGCCCTCAGAAAGAATCAACCCTCCTGAGATCTGGATTTTGGACTTCTAGCCTTCACAACTATGAGCCAATAAATTTCTGTTGCTTAAACCATTCAGTCTGTGGTACTTTATCATGGCAACCCTAGCAAGCAAACACACTGGCCTCGGTAGTAGGAAGTCAATACATGGTGAATTGAATGCATGAATGAATAAATAAATGCATGGGTAAGTGGGGAAATGTCTCTCAGATTGGAGCAGAAGAAGAGAAATTTCAATCAATTGTTAGGTTATCCCAGAGGGTCAAAATAGTTCTCGGAGTTCAGTTGGTGATTTGGAGAAAATAATAAATTTACAGTCCAAATGAAGATAACCAGAAAGAAGGGGATAAATTAAAGGTTTAGCAATGATAAGATGGAGCAAGCCAAGGATAAACCACTTTTCCTATCCCACTGAATTAGAGGGGAATTGGAAAAAGTGAACCTTTAACAAAGTGAGCAGCTGGGGATGTGTTATTAAAAAATGCTCAATATCTTTTCTGTACTAGATCTCATATTCATTGATAAGTCCTTGAAGTACTCAGGCTGATCTCTTTTAAGCTACCAGCATCCACAAAGCAGTTGGGTGTCAAGCCAGGAGCCCAAAGGTGTGTGTGTATATTAATATTACTACTTTGATAATCTTAGCATTATTTTTGGATAGATCCTTTGTATATTTTCCTATTGTCTACCTTGATAACATTGTGAATGATTTCAGATGTCCTTCTTCACATCTTCTCAGGTGCTGTGAAGAGTTGGTGATATGTTGTAGAAGCCAAGAGAAAAGTATAAATGCTTTCTAGGTAATAAATGTCAGAATGTAGTCGTTAAGTGTCAAAATGTATTTTATAGGCAATATTTATGAAAGTGAATAACAGGTGATAATGAGTGCATTACCTTGCCATCGAAAATAAGAACATATTAAGAAATAAGGCACTAGGTTATAAATGTAGTTTATGTTATATTTGCGTTTTGGTGCCATAGGAAAATATTTATAAGATGATGTTGGACTCATGGAAGTTCTAACTTTGCATAAAGGATATTTTGTGTGTCATTACAGTCTCCAGGACGTCAGTGGACCCTGCAGCATGGTGCTGATTGAGCTTTGGAGAGTCCCCAGGCTAGATTCTCAATGACCTGGGGGTGCTGCCATTTATTGGGCCTGGGTTCTTCTTACTGGAAAAGGCTTTCTATTTCTCACTTCCGTTCTTCCACTGCAATTGTTATGCTTCTAGTGTTATAGAGCTAACTTAAAAAAATTGTCTCTTGAAGTCACACAATTGACTCCTATCCCGAGGGATCATACAGAAAACATGTGTTAACCTGTTACTCTTATGTGGGCTCATTAGCAAGGGAAGTATGTAATCTATGAGAAAATTTGAGTTAATATCCTACTTCTCATGTTGGTGGGGATAATTAACATGGTTTCCCTGCTCTGGGAAGTCATCTAGACCTATTTCTTCTTCTGTAGATCTTGGAGAGCTACCAAAACACTTCCTTTAACATGGGGTATAAGGGAAAGTATGCTTCACTACTGTTAGTCTGGATATATTTATCTATTTCCTGCAATCTGCCATCTCCAAGCTGGAGGCCCAGGAAAGCCAGTCGTACAGTTTGAAGGCCTGAGAGCTCTGGGGATGATGTGGTAGGTTCTTATCTGAGTTAGAAGGCCTGAGAACCAGGAGTGCCAAGGGCCAGAAGAGATTGATGTCCCAACTCAATAATCAGGCAAAGAGCAAATTCAACCTTCCTCTCCCTTTTTGTTTTATTCAGGCCCTCAATAGATTGGATGATGCCCACCCACATTGGGGAGGGCTATCTGCTTTACTTAGTCCACAAATGGAAATCCTAATCTCTTCTGGAAACACCCTCACAGACACATCCAGAAATAATGTTTAACCAGCTATCTGGGCATCTCTTGGCCCTGTCAAGTTGACACACAATATTAACCATCACAACAACTCAATCCAGGAAGCTTCCTTCCATATAGAACTTTTTTTGCTATTTAACCAGTCACTAAGTTATGTTACATAGTTAACTTGTTATAGCTTTAGTAAATGAATCACAATCTTCTGGTGTGTAGCCTCTTGGCCTGGAGTAGACTTATGTCTATTTTTCACCTGTATCTCCCTTTCTAATCTGGATAATACCACTTGCTTTGGCCTGTTCCATGAATTCAACCTATAATGTCTTAGGCAAGGTCTTTTTGTCACTCCCAAGGGACCTACCAAATTGCTAGACACACAGCAGACAATGTAGATGTTGTAGAAATATAGAGTGATGTTTGCATAATTAATTACCTGAACTCAGATTGTATTCAAACAGTTGAGTTTGTCAACCAGACTGAGGTTGCCCAGGGAGCTTGTGGTTCAGTGGGCCTCTCCCAGCTGACTCACAAATACCTGGGGCAGTCAGGTCATTTGAGAACCAAAGGAAACTGGGTGAGAAACAAATGGAATGTTTCTAAATATCAGGTCATGAATGTTATTCATGTTTATTATTTTAGCTAATATTTGTTGAGCGTTTACTTTGTGCCAAACACCAGAGCCAAAGGCTTTAGATTTAACAGTAATTATGGGGAAGGTATTATTGTCTCTATTTTCAGGTAAGGAAATTAAGGCTTAGAGAATTAAGCAACTTGCTTAAAGTCACAGAGTTTCAATGGCATTTAAGTGGTCAGAATTTGAGCCTAGTTCTGTATAAATTTATAGAATTTGGTCACAACCAGTGAAATACCCTTTGTTATTAAGTTACATTTGAGAAATGGTGGACTCAACTGCTGTCAGTCAGCAAATATCTCAGTAGCGTTGATCAAAGGACTGTTAGTAGGTGCCTCTAACAACTCAGTTTCCTTCCCCAGCTTGCTCTTGGGCATTTATTTAACTCTGCTTGACATTCTTAGGCATTTCCTATAAATGTTTCCAACTTTAGGTTGACTGTCTTTGTCCTATGTTCCCTTCAAAGGTCATAACACCGGTTTGATCTGAGGAAGTGATCTCTGCCTTACTATCCCTGCTACATAAGAATAAAGGGTCATCTGAGATTTCCTTACACAATTACTGCATAACCTACACTGGCCCCTACCCCTATAAAGGATATAAACTTACATGACCCTGGCTATTATTCCCAGGGTGATTTTAGAGTTTATGTGCGCATATGTGTGTGTGTGCATACACATTGAGAGAGCAAAGATAAAACATGATAAATTGTTGTTAACCTTAAGATCTCTTCATTTTCTTCAGTAATTGCACAAGAGTCACATGTGAAACTAATTACAGGTCACACTGACTAGTGAACCAGTTAAAATGTTTTGGGTTTATATTATTCATTAAAAGATTGAGTTTGGGGAAAAAAATCTGATTTTTTAAAAGTTATTTCCAAAAGGAGTCCAATAACTCTATTTAAAATCACTATAGGTGGGGTGTCCTTCTATTTCAACGAAATGATTTTCTGAAAAACATACATCTAGTCTTATTTACAAATATCTCTGGTACATTTTATTTGGCCTTTTCTACCCACTCAACTCAGCAAAATTAGTTTTTACCCAAATGTTTTATACATACTGCATTATTTGACCATCTGTTGTCTTTCACACATTGTTTTTCTCTCTAGGTTTCATTTATTTATTATTTTAAAAGTTGTCTTTCAGTGAGTTGCCCATTTAATTACATATAGAGACATTCATGTCTGCCTGTGAAATAAAGACTACTGTCTTTTAAAGGATCACCATCATCCTACTTGGTAAATATGCACAATTCCCAGCTTGTATATAATATGGGTTTTCATGTACAGCTGTCAGTCTTGAGTGGTGGATTGCAATGAAGATTGGTCAAGACAAAATGGCACAAATACCCAGAGAATTTTTTGGATGAGGCACAGAGAGGGAAACATGAGGTTACAAGCTGGAGAAAGCAAAGTGAGTTAACACTGAATATAAGAAAAGCAGGTATCATAAATTCAGAGGATGAAACTGACCTCGGAGTTAAGGGATGGTGACATCAGAGTCAAAGGTGTCGTGAGAAGGCTACTGAAGAGCTGGAGCAGAGATCTGAGGTGGTGGTGCAATTAGCACAAGAGACCAGGGAATAGGATTTAACAGAACAAGAATGCAGAGACCAGGAAGAGTCTCAGAGTCCAATAACAATTGGTGAGTCCATACAGTTGTCTTATATAAATATAATTCCTCATCTCTGGAAAAGGGGAGGGTAATGTCTGGAAGTTGGGTGGTACTTCCAGCCTAGAGAAAGGCTTGACATTGAGGTTTTTTTGCGTAAATCATTTCAGTAAGAGGAAGACTAAGTCCTCCCGGGATATTGACTTCTTGACAGGCATATTCTGGGGAATAATGATATAATATTGGTGATTGGTAAGTCTTACTTGGGAATTATGCCATAAAATAAATATCAAATGCCGGTCTTTTTGATGCCAGATACCAGCGAAATTGTCTGTGACCAGGAGTCTCAGCTATAAATATTTGCCCATCTTTTAAATAGCAATATTGGGTTTTGCTTTCAAATAATCTTAAAGCGTATCTCTGCAGTAAATAAAGAGGAAACCGTAAAATTACTATAGAAATTCCAGTTTGAAGCTAGTATTCTCATGAAAATAAGCAGTCCACTGTCCCTATACAACCCATTCCTAATCAGCACTCATCACTCTTGTGTCTGAAAACTCCAATTTTGATGGCAAGATTAGAGTTACCAACCACTTGATGAGGTCAGCAGTATGATTCATGGATGCAAAACAGGCAATTTTTGGAAAGGCCAGGTGCTGGTTTATGCAACTGGTCTGATGACAGATGCAGCAGATGGCTCAGAAAGGCAGACTTTGGAACACTACATGTGGATCTTTCCATAAACATGAATCGTTCTTGAAAAATTTATTTGGTTTATTGGATATCGTAGTCTTCTTCTCCATCAAGGATGAATGTTTCCATTTACCAATGTCAAAAGACTAAATCTTACCATTAGTTTAAGAAATCTCCAAGAGCAGAGCTTCAAAAGAGGTACTAGTATTTTCTTTTTTTAAGAGATATTTGAAACTCTGGCAAGAGTCTTGAACTATAATTTGTATAAGTTGGGATGCATTCATGGAAAAAGAGGTTATTGTACAAACTACTGGGATTCTGAAATACTGAGTTAATGTCAGTATCATAATACTAAATTAGTAAACCTACACTTTATTTCTCTTTCTCCTACAGATGGAATTTACTGGATGACCTTATATGAGTCATTCAATGTCTTTGTACCTCCATTCTTCCTTTTGAAAATGTACATTAAGTTGACACACAGTACAAATAAGAGTTTATTTCTAATCCCTGGATCTTCAAGTATTTTGTATATGCTTATAATATTGTCTGTCTTCCAAATGAATTCATAAATCAATCAGATTTCAGACGAATTAGACATGGAAATGGAAAATCTTGTTTACTTCTTGTTTGAAACTGATCCATGACAGATAAGTGAAGTTTGGATCCATTGCATTTTTTCCCCCAAAATACTAAGTTTTCTTGAGCAAAACAGAATTGCTGCTTCTCCTTTCAATTTATGTTTCAAGAATCATTTGAATTTGCTCACTGTGTTTGTGAATAAATCATGTGTTTTTAAATAGGTCCTCCCCCTAAATATTTTATAAGCAAATTTTGTCTTTTAGGTCAAGTCTGTGGTCCTTCCTTTATTTTAGAATAATGATTTGACTCTGAGATCCTTCTTTAAAATTTAAAATGAGTATAATATTTCTCAAAAATCATCCTGCACAAAATTAATAATAGAAGATTTTATAGAATTTGCTTCAGTTTTTACCATTAAAACACAAATGCAGGTTCTCTGGTTAATTTCAGGACAAGGAGATATCAGCAGAAAAAGAGGACACTTGTTACCAAGAGTGATCTCTAAATTAAATCACTGATTGATTGTGTTATTTTACCCGTTATATAATGAGATTCTTGATTCTAATTATATATGACAAAAATAATTTAATTAATTGGTTTTATGTGAAGTTGGTTGTCAAATTTGGCTGCTTAATGGAATCATCTAGGGAGCTTAAAATTTGATGCATAGGTCTTTCTTCCAGATACTCTGATCCAATCGGTCTGGATTTGGCTTTGGTATCAGGAGTTTTAAGATCTGAGCAGGTTGTTCTAATATGCAGCCATTGGTCTAGAGACAGGACATGATTGGGAATCAAAAAACATCAGCTCTTGACATCATAACCTACAAGTTTCAGGACGAGAGAAGAGCAAATTAATTCTGATGGTGGTTGAGAGTGGTGCCAACACCAAAGTTTTTGTCAATCTCTCATGTATGAGAGGACTACCAAAAGGGGAGAATTGTTAAATTAATTAAACAAGGAGACCATTAGACTGATGTGGCTCTAATGCTATGGCGGCCTACATAAACAAACCAAAATCTAAGCCTGTAAGCACCTTAAGGTTACAAAATTGAAACCTAAGGACAACCAATCACAACCAGCCAACTCGGTTTTAAGTTAGAGCCAATCAATAGTTTTCTTTCTCTGCATCCCTCTTTTCTCTATAAAAGTCCTTCCCGTAGCTCCTGTTAGTTGAGCACTCCTAACCAACTGCAGTTTGGTGCTGCCCAATTAGGATCATTTTTTGCTCAAAAAAACTCTTAAAATTAAAAAAAAAAAACAAAAGACATCAGCCCCAGCAATAAGCTTCATTGAATAGGATAAAGTACCTGAGGAAAAGGAACAGGACAGAGGGTAAACATTATATTTACCACACCACTTCCAGCTAAGATAAAATGTCAAGATGTCAGATTATGTTTTATTCTTCTCATCTAGAAGATTTGACCTTGTAAAATATAGCCTTGGATTGGCAGTGATGAAATCATCCTAGGCTTCTGGAGAGTTTATCTAATTCCTACTGTGTACGTTTTCTGTGTTGTTGTAAAATGGGTAGGAATAGACCTTTGGCCTTTTCTAACCACAGTCTTCTGGCAGTAGTATCAGAATATAACAGGAGAATAAAAGCATTTTCTAAGACTCCAGTGTGATTTCTCTTTAGAAATCTTTGAGAACAATTTTTCTTTTAAGTATAATGGAAAACTTTGTTTTCTTTGTCATAAATATTGAATATTTAGAAGGGTTTGAGAGACCTTTGTTCTAGACAGATTTTGAAAAATTTCTGGAGAAAGCTGGATTGGCTTTCATATAAGCATAATTATTCAGAAAATATACCAGGTTCCCTCCTAGCCAATAATAAGTCAAAACATTTCATCCTTTAATAAAAATAAGAGCTGCTACTCTAGAAAATAAAAATAGGAAAGGTAGCATAAATCAGCGTTTCTACAACTAGAAATGTCATTTGGGTGCTTGTCCTGTGTATACGTGGGTGACTGACTGTCATCTCATTTCCCAGCCCTCTGCATGTAACCCCGTAAGATGATCACTACTGGTTCCCAATTTGAAGAAATTTGAGTTTAGAGTGAACTGCAACTGAGGGTAGCTCTGAAGGTGATGTTGACACCTTCTGATTGCAAAAGTTACCTCTAAATTGCTTTAGTTTTGAAGAGGCTCAGGAAGGCTCATTATGATGACCTTTCAATATTTGTTTGGTTGAAAATTAAAACATTTTGCTGATTATGTAGCAGTATTTAGAAATGATTCCAATATCATCAAACACTTTCCATATTGATCCAACTCACTGGGAAGTTAAACTAATTTATGTAATAAAATGAAAAATCTTTAAAGAAAATCTGGATGAGGGAAAATATAAAATAATGCAAGAGGGCCAGCCCCGTGGCTTGGCGGTCACGTGCGTGCGCTCTGCTGCTGGCGGCCTGGGTTCGGATCCCCGGTGCGCACTGACGTGCCGCTTCTCCGGCCATTGTGAGGCCGCGTCCCACATACAGCAACTGGAAGGGTGTGCAGCTATGACATGCAACTATCTACTGGGGCTTTGGGGGAAAAAAATAAATAAATAAAAATTATAAAAATAAATACATAAATAAAATAATGCAAGACAGGGAAGAAAGAGCGTAAGCATGAGGTTCTACATAGTTACTGAAGTTGAGCAGCAAATTTGGTTCTAGGTTTCCTGGTTTTCAAAGAAAAAGGGAAACAAGAAACCATGAAAGAGATGTCATCTATAAAGAGGTGTTTATAGAAGTCATCTATAAAGAGAAAACACACTAGTTCTCAGGGAACTATTCACATTATTCTCAGAAAAGAGAATCTCCAGAATTCAAGCACAATCTCCAGAAATCATTGTGTGAAGGGAGGAGAGCTTAATTTGCTCTGCGTCCTCCTTGGTAGGTCAATGAATTCCTTAAATGTTAAATGTTTAGAGGATGTCACTTTTGTCAAGAACTTTGAGAAGGCTGGCTATCAGTCTATACTGGCTCAGTAGATGCAAAATGTGCTATCAGATCTTATCATTGAGACCTCATCATCAATCAGATCTGAGGATTTGCAAGGAGGAGTATTTTCGTTAACCCACCAATTCTCAAATAACGTCACTACTACTGTTATATACATCTCAGTTGGATTCATTCCTGGAACTAAAATGATATTCGCATAAACATTTTGGATCTCTGTTTCTTTTAATTTACGTAGTATCTATAGATTGTTCAAGATGTTTTTATCCCTAGCAGTGCCTCAGAATCTCCTGTGGAAAAATGTATCAATATTCCCAGGCCCCACATGAGTTCCACAGAATCAGAATATCTGGTGGTAAAGGTCCAGTATCGATATTTTAAAAAGTTTTGCAAGTAATTTTGATGCAAAACCAGGGTTGAAAATCATTTCAATAGTAGTTGCTACTGTTTGCCAAAGAAAAGAGATACACATATAAGAAGGAGGAAGAGGAGGAGAAAACGTTGGAGGAGGAGGAGGAGGAGGAGGAGGAGGAGGTGGGGGGGAGGAAGAGCATGAGGATCTATTAACAAGTACCTTAAATGATTGATTGGTACCAACTTTTGTATTTTACAATTGCCTCAGAATATAGCGAATTCTCGTAAAAATTTCTTCACGTGTTGTTTACAAAGACAATGGCATTTAAAAACTATAACAGCATAGTTATTAATTACTTCTATAAAACATTTAATTTTACTTTCTCACTTTCTTCATTGTTACTCCGGATTTTCTGATAACTTCTATAATAACAACTTGATCCAAAATAGAGGTAACTCCTGGTCACCTCTGTTTCATGCACCGATCTCTTATATTTTCATTTCCTACCTCCACTTACGTTAAGACAGTTTGCTTAAGAGGCCCTGAACAACGTGGATTGGAGATTTTGCAGAGCTGAGTGAAGTCAAAATGACCTTCAGAAGTTTCCTATTCATTATGTCTTATTTCTGTAGTTACTATGGCCAAGAACAGATGGTCTGTGAACACAGAGGCTGTACACAATGTTACCTTAAACAAATATCTCTGATGGTTCAGTGGTACAGATAGGTTATTGATCCTGAAATACTGTTTTCCAAGTTTGACGTCTGGCTTATGCCCGTCATGAACTTTATTAGTGCTTTTTTTCATATCCAAGTCTCATACAACATGTCAGTGTGATTCATCCAAAATTGGAATGTGTTTTAGACAAGAAAAGTTATTTTGTAGTTTAAATTAGAAGAACAGAAAGCTTATTCTCGTTTGTGGCATGAATTTGATACTCTACCATTTAATTGGGCTGCCTTTGAGTCTCAATCATATGGCTCATGGTGAGAATCCACCTCAAGATCCCCAATTCCTAGAGTTTTAAATCCATCCTGTTTATCCTAAAGCTCTCTCTCTTTGCATGGAAACCACACTTTTATGATAAACATGTGCCAGAGATGCTTTCTACTTCCCATCTTTTCTTTCCTCGACGTATTAATACTCTACTCTGCTTCCTTCTTTTGAGTTTGTTTTGTTCAGTCTCTGGGTCTCTCTATCCATCCATCTGGGTCTCTTACTTCCTCCATTTCATCATGGGCTACAAGAATTAGTATCCCTCCTCTATCTGCTACTCACTTTGACTGGCATATTTACCAGCGGGCTGGGTAATTGCTATTATATATTTGGAAAGGAGGTCAGAGAGTAGTTTTTGACTCTTTATATGCCTGAGGTGTTTATTATTATATGAATTTTATTCTGTTTGGAGTTGAAAACTTTGACTACAATGTATGCAAATAAATGAGGAAGATATTTCTGTTCATATGATAGAAATGAACAGATGAACTTCCTGTGACATTAGACATTTTCAACACTATTATAATTTACACTTAACTAGCATAGAAATATCAGTATCACATTTATTAACATTTACATATTAAGTGCTCATTTGTACATGGCACTGAGCAAGGAGATGTAAAGCGTTAGAAGTTGTGTAACACAGGTCCCCACTCTCCTGGAACTTACAGTCTGGAGGATTAGAAAAGACAAAAAACTTCACAATAATTAGAAAATTCAGTCCATTTTAACTTGGAACTTACTTTCCCACTTTCTTGTCACTCCTGATATTCTGAATGTTGGTAGAGAATACTGCAAAACCACAATGATTCACTCCCTTGCATATTGGTGAATTCCTACTTCATCTGGGTCTTCAACAGCATTCTGACTTAATTCTATTCAATTCCTTTTCCTATTTCTCACAACAACTGTCTCACATCCCCCCCACCCCTCACACTCTTGCATTGGTTCTTTTTTTTTGGTAAACCACTTTATTGAGTGAAACCATCACCACAATCTATGCCATAAACATATTCGTCACCTCCAAAAGTTTCCTCGTGTTCTATTTATTTATTATTACTTTTGTGACTAATTCTTGGGTACGTGTTTCTTGTTACAGTCATTTCCTGAGGTTGGTTTTGTCCATCTCTAGCCTAACGACCTGGGATCCTCTCCATATCTGGATTTGGTCATAATTAGCTTGATTCACTTGGGTCAACCTGAGTCCTTTTTGGACTCCGTGCCTCTGTTCCTTCATTCTGACTTACGTCACCTTTGTTACTTTGTTTCAGTCTCTGTAGTTGTCTTGTAGTTTTGTTTGTATTCCTGTGATTTTGGTTTTGTTTGAGATGACTGTTGTTGTTGTCGGACATGCTTAACTTAAAAGTCTCAGTCTTTCTCAGTGTTATAATAACTGCTCACTGACTTGTCTTCTTCACTCCAGTCCTGCCTATTCCGTCAGCTTGCACATCGGTACTCTCCAGAGGCAAATTCCTGTACATGTAATATATGATTTTTCATATATTGATTTCTACCTGCATCTCTAACTGCACAATTTTTCTGCCATATTGTACTATTTACTGCATCCTAGCAAGTTTGAATTCTGGCACCATTTGAGAGAGTCCAGGAGAGGTCTGGGCCTTCTCAATCTGAGGTGAAAGGGTAAAAAAAAATGCAAAGCCATAATAAAATAATGAAGAAAAACATTAAAAGAATTTTGCAATAAAGAAATATGAAAAACCAAAACTATAGAGAAAACTGTAAAATGCCTAGGTAATCAAGTGATGCCAGTTATAATAATAAAATATCAATTTCAACTATCAAATTCATGCAAAATTTTAAAATAACAAATCCTAGTGTTGGTGATGTGCAATTGTTTTAATGGTACCTGGGATTTGTTTTAATTGGGTATGGTAAGACATGCAGACCCAGAAATGAAGGTCATGAAGGAAGAAATTTTTCTTGTACTCACAATCCCCTACAAGCAGGAGGCATGGCCTACCACGCGGGGCCACACGGGAAAGCATCGAGTCAAGATGAGCAGGCGAGAGAGAGACACTGCCGGGTGGGAGCCTTTATCGCCGTGTTTGCGAGAAGAGCTGGGTGAGGCGAGGTAAGGAAGCCCAGCAGGTTTAGGATTGGATAGTTTGAATAATTTTGGTGAGCTCTGGGCTGTTAGGGGTGGTTCCTAGTTGTTCAGTAATTGGCTTTGGGGTGATTCAGGTATGGGGACGGTGTTTTCAGACTGCAAGAGCCTGATAAAATGAGGCAGATGCGGTATGAACTCTGATTGGTTGGTTTGCATACCAAAGACATGCTCCCAGGCGTGTCCTTTACTTTTTATTTTTATTTTTTTTTGTGAGCAAGGTTAGCCCTGAGCTAACACCTGTTGCCAATCCTCCTCTTTTTTGCTGAGGAAGATTGGCCCTGGGCTAACATCTGTGCCCATCTTCCTCTACTTTATGTGGGACGCCTGCGTCAGTGTGGCTTGATGAGCCGTGTGTAGGTGCACGGCTGGGATCTGAACCCGCGAACCCTGGGCTGCCAGAAGCAGAGCATGTGAACTTAACCACTATGCCACCAGGCTGGCCCCTTTACTATCTCTAGGAATTAGCTAACCCTGGGAGGGGCAATTCCTCCCCATCAGCAAGGCCCCAGATACCAGAACATCAAGAATACAGAAAATAAGACAATGTAGTCAATAGAGTGATTATGGGTAATCTCATATACATACCATGAAAAATTGTTTCCTCTCTTGAATCATCAATTTCTTCTCCCTATGGAGAACTTAAAATACTTAAAAAGGACTTAAAATAGCTAAAAGAGTATTGCAAGAGAAGAACAAAGTTAGAGGACTTTCACCAACTGATTTCAAGAATTACTATAAAGCTACAGTAATCAAGACAGAGTGGTGTTGACATAAGGATAGATAAATAGATCAATGGAACAGCATAGAAAGTCCACAAGTAGACACACAAACATCAATTGATTTTTGGAAATGTTGCCAATCGAATTCAATGGGTAAAGAAAAGTCTTTTCAACAAACGAGGCTGGAATAGCTGGTAAATATTCGGGGAAAAAGTGAATCTTGACACTCATCTCACACTGCACTCAAAATTAGTGTGAAGCACGAATCTAACATAAAAACTAAAATTACGAAGTTTCCAGGGGAAAAACCTTCTTCCATAAGAATAAAAGCTTCTGCAATATCTTCACAATCTCGAGATAGGCAAAGATTTCTTGTCGAGAGGATAACAAATCCACCAACTGTAATAGAAAGAAAATTAAGAAATTTATCTTATTGAAATTAATACATAAAGAATACATAACAGCTCAGTAGTAAAAAGATAGCGCAAAGAAAATGAGCAAAGCTCTTGAACAGATACCTCACTGAAGAGGCCATTCAAAAGGCTAATGATCAAAAGAAGAGCTGCTCAATATCATTAGTGATCAGGGAAAAGCAAATTAAGGCCACAAAGAATTACCACTTAACTCCCACTGGAATGGCTAAAATTAAAAAGACCAATAACGCCAAATACTAGTAATGAGGAAGTACAACAGGAACTCTCACTTTGGAAATTTGTTAGTGTTTGTTTGCAACCTTGGGAGTACCCCAGGTGAGATTTGGTCCCTGCACACGAAGGTCAGGGAAAGACTGAAGAAAGAGGCAGACCACTCCAGACTAGAAGGTGGCAGGTTTAATAAACAAGGGAACTTATATACGAGGCTTGTCTTGGGTGGCCACAAGACTAGCTGGGCTCGGCATCCACCCGCCAGAATCTTAAAAGTTTCTATAGAGACCTTAATGGAGTTCAGTTACATATTCAGTCCAGATGGTCTCAATAACACATTACTGTCTCAAGGCTGTCCTTGAAATGGCTCCTAGTGTGAGAATGGTGGGTTGAACATATATTTCAAGGACAGAGGAGGGGATAAGGAACCTCTGATTGCCTGAGGCTAGCTTGAAGGTCAACCGAGGTCATGTCCTCTTAATGACTTCCTCCCATAGTTAGGTAGTTTCATGTAAAATTAAACGTAAATTTATCTTATGACCTGGTAATTCTACTCCTAAGTATTTACCCAAGAGAATTGAAAACAAATGTCCACAAAAACACTTGCATAAGAATGTCCAAAGCAGCACTATTCACAATAACCTAAACTAGAAACAACCCACATGTTCACCAACAGGAAAACAGATACATACATTGTGGTATACTCATACAGTGGAATACTAATTAGCAAGAAAAAGGAACAAACTACTGATATATATAACAACACGAGCAAATCTCAAAAATGTGTCCAGCAAAAGAAGCCAAACAAAAAAGAGAACATACCACATGGAAGTGACACATGTCAATTCTGCACATATTCCACTGGTCAAAGCAAAGGAGGCTCCACCCTCATTCACTAGGGCAGGGATGTAGAATTATCCCATAAGAGGAGAACTGATTATTTTGAAAAATAATTCAACTTATCATACTTAGATTATGGTATAGGAGCAATTTCCGTATTACATAGAAACTATTTCTTTGTGTTTTATATTGATATTTTCCCCCAGATTTTAATTTATATTTTGACTAAGTTTTGGCACTGTAGACTAAAAATATAGTTTTTGTTTTTGATCCTATAATTAAGTGGAGTCAATACTCAACGTCAATCCTTTTGCAGTAATTCATCCATTCATTACTTGTGGGCAGAAGTTTATCTTCTAGCAATTTCCTAAACAAAGATTTATGTAAGTTATATTCTCTGGGTTTTAATATATTTTAAAGTATTTTTTGGTTGCCTTTATGCTTGAATGACAGTTTGACTATATATAGAATTCTCGGCTTGTACTTTCTTTGTTTGTGGACTTTGTGGGTGTTATTCTACTGTCTTCTAACAATGGATTTTTTTCCTAAAGAAGTCAGAGCTAGTCAGAATTTTTACTATAGAGGTTACTTGATCATTTTGCTTAGATACCTTTCTCTAACTCTGTTTCTTTACAGTTGTAAAATGCAGATAATAATAGTGCCTATCTCAGCGTTGTGAGGATTAAATGAGGTACTGCATGTAAAACATAAATTTGAATAATTATTATTATTATCATAATTTATTAATCTGGCTCCATTTTCTTATGGAAATGTTCTTTTCAATCTTTGATTTAGTTCTTTTATTTCTGGGATATTTCCTTAATTTATATCTTATTTTTTTTCTTTTTTAGTCCTTTGATTTTTTTCTTTGGTAACACTATGTAGATACACAAATGTTGGATCTCTTTTACCTATCTTCCTAAACCCCCATTTCCTATCTAATGTTTTAAAATCTTCGCTCCTTTTATTTTACTCAATTTTGTGTACCCGGCTCGGTTTCCTACTGTGCTTTCTTTCAATGTGTTTATTTTTCTCTGTGCTGCTGCCAGTTTGATTCTCATTTCTGTGATGGCTTTTCTTTTCCTTCTGGTTCTTTCTTGAGCTGATCTAGCTTATTTTCCACCTTCTATTGTTGTTTTGCCATGACTGCTCTGACTCCAGTATCTCTGATTTGTGTTTTTGTTTTAAAGAGGCACTTGCTTCATTATGATTTCGTATGTAGTACACTATTTCTGACTACAATTTTTATTTGCTCCATGTCACTATTTCTTGGGTAATTGGTCTACATACCTTTTATTTATTTTCCTTGTTGCTTTTCTCCTTTTTTTAAAAATAGATCTTATGTAGTTTTCTTTTTTTTAATTCTTCTTCCTTTTTGAATGAGGTAAATCATTTCTGGATAATCTACTTGCAGAAGAGTTTGATAAAGATAGGGCAGTGTTATGATGCAGGCTAATAGGAATTCTATTTATGACATGGGGCTGTATGAATTCCTTTGGATTTTATCCCTCTCTAGTCAATTAAAAATGGCACCATAGGCTGTTTTTAATCTTCATCTTTGTCTCCCACTCAGATGGGTGCCAAAATACAGCTTGTCTATGTGTTTCCTAAATTAGTTCCACTGTCTCAGATATTTTAGACTTGATGCCAAATAGGATCCAATGAGGCTTCCACTATTAGCCTACACACCTCATTTATCTTGTTTTAAGTATGAGAAAATTCTTTAAAATATCTTAGGGCATGCCACTTACTTTAGAGAAGTACGCCCTGCTGCCTTTTTTAAGCTTTTCAGCTGTGATTGTCCTCTCTTCACATCTTCCTATACTTTCTGTTTGACCTTCACAACTTTTTGTAACCCTTTTTCTGTTTTATGATTTTGAGGTTCAGATTTCTCTAGTTTAATTAAAGATAGATTTGCATTTCTGTGTCTCATATTACTTATAGAAAGGGCAATGTTTAATTTACTTCACTATGACAAAATCTGAAGTTCTTTCAGGCTCGTATTTATACATTCCAATCAATTAAGTTGCTTATTGGAAAAAAATGGTCTTAATTTTCACATGGTCTGCCCAGGCTGGATAGTAGTGTGTTTTTAAGTAGCAAACTTCTTTGCTCCTCATCATATGTGTATATACATATCTAAATCAACATCTGTATGTACTTTTATGTAGAAACTAAACTGGAAGGGAAAATTCTAAAACATTGATTGCCATTATCTATGCATGAAGGGAACCAGTGAAGTCCAAAATTTTGTAGGTATACCAGATGCTAAGAAATTGTTAACCATCTAGCATATCACAAGTACCAAATGAGGAATGATGTAGATACAAAAGTCAGGGTGTGGAACAGAAGTCCATGGAGAAGCAAATCAGGAATGAATTAGTGATTGGTGTGGGAGGAGAGATGAGGTCAAGAAGGTCTGTTTATCTTTCAACTTGCATTTCTGAGCCATGTGGGAAAATTGTGTGTGGGTGTTTTGGTCTGGTTCAAAGGATGATGTGTCAGGAGGAAAGAGGCATGCCATGTACTTTGATTCCTCCATGCCATATTTACCCTGCCAGCCTGGAAAATATAGCCTGGAAAATTCTTACTCACTCTTTAAGATACAGTTCAAAGACGATCAGTTTTCTCTAGCTTTCTAGGTTCCTACCATCTCCTCATTCAACTTTGATTTCCTCTTGTCTCTCTTTTTTTTACCTTATCTGTTTAAGTGTGTCTCTGTTATAGCACTTAAAAGGTCCATTTAAATTATTATTGGTTTGTCTATTTCTTTTTCTTAGATTGTGAATTCTTTGAAGGCTAGGATTTAATCTTACAATTTTCAGTTCCTAGCACACAACTTGAGATACGTTGAATTCTTAATAAAGTTTGTACATTTCATTGAATCATGTTTTTTTTTATAACATTAAATGTCCTTGCATGATGGATGCTTTAGGAGTTTGATAATGGCTAGTTCAAAAGTCTTCAATGCAGCAGTTAAAATTTTATAGTGATATTTAAAATATCTGTGTACATTTATAGTTTGTATGATTTAAGTACCTAGAAATATTTAATATAATTACAAATGTTTTAGTTATAAAGACCTATTTCATTCATTGCAAGCCTTTTTGACCATTCTGTGGAAAAATTATATTTTTAAGAAAAGTTATAGAGAATAAAATCACAGTTTGTAAAACTTTCATTGCTTGCCCTTCATGAATTTTTCAATCAATCTGAAGAATTTTAGTTTTATTCAGCCTGGACTAAAGTATATTTCCTCAGGCTGTGTCTAACTCATGGCAGCAGATCAGTTACAGAATGATTCTAAGAGTTACTCTCCAATGTTTTGATGATCTGTGATCTGAACATATAGTGTATATTAGCAAAGACTATAAGTGTGATTTGCTCTGTTATTTATTTATTTATTTTTTGAGAAAGATTAGCCCCGGGGTTAACATCTGTTGCCAATCCTCCTCTTTTTTGCTGAGAAGTATTGGCCTTGGGCTAACATCCATGCCCATCTTCCTCTACTTTATATGGGCTGCTGCCACAGCATGACTTTGATAATTGGTGCATAGATCCGTGCCCAGATCCGAACCGGCGAACCCAGGGCTACTGAACTTAATGGCTACGCCATCACGCCGGCCCCCTTGCTCTGTTAGTTTAACAAATAAAATTTATTGAATGCTTACTATTGCCAGGCAATGTGCTAAATGCTTTGCACAAATGATCCACTGTGAGTCTGCATTTTAATTATAAAACTAAAACTTGGGGAGGTTAAGTAACATGCTTAACCCCACCCAACTGGCAAGTGACTGAACAGATAGTGTAACCTGAAAGCTTGTATTCTTAGCCACTATACTATTCCACCTCCATAAAAGATAAATGAAAAATGGCTACTGAATTTGACTCAAACAGATAAAAAATTGTTTGGTAATATTCTGATTCTGCTTATGCAGACTCAAAGTCAGGTCTAGAGAGACTCAGAGGTTTCTTGGCAAATGATACAACTTAATAGAATTTTTCAGTTACAATACAGAGTATCATGAAGCCAGTCTCAAACTCATCTGACTTGTGTGCTTGAAATTCCAATGTTTTGTGAAATGGCTGAGGATGTTTAAAATTGGAAGAAGCTGCAGTAGTATGGCCTTCCATGACCTCCTTTTCTGCCTCAGTCAGAATGATGATATGAGGCTGGGGAGAGCAACAACGTGGAGACCATTTCATAGCAACAAGGTTATTTTGCTGGGCGTAGTTTGTGTGTGTATTATGAAAGTCTCTAATTTTAATAAAAACACTCAAAAATTTTTAGTTCAAAACTGAAAAGCAGAGAATAATACTAACAAAAAAATTATCTCTTTTGTTTTATAAATGCCAATAAATAGAGAGTTTCAGAGTTAGATATGACACAGGTGTTTGTGGGAGGGAAGATATTGGTTTATATAATTATATCTCTAACAAAAAATGTAAAATTATTATTATTATTATTTTTAAATCTGAGGATATTTTCTTTCTTTTTTGTGTGTGTGAGGAAGATCAGCCCTGAGCTAACATCCATGCTAATCCTCCTCTTTTTGCTGAGGAAGACCAGCTCTGAGCTAACATCTATTGCCAATCCTCCTCCTTTTTTTCCCCAAAGACCCAGTAGATAGTTCTATGTCATAGTTGCACATCTTTCTAGTTGCTGTATGTGGGATGCGGCCCCAGCATGGCCGGAGAAGTGGTGCATCGGTGTGCTCCCGGGATCCGAACCCGGGCCGCCAGTAGCGGAGCGCGTGCACTTAACCGCTAAGCCACGGGGCCGGCCCTAAAATTATTTTTAATGACCAAAGATTTTTTAAAACTTGGAAACAAAATGTCCCAGACTCTCAAATCCCAAAGAGTTAATCTGAACACATGGATATGACCTTTTGCATATTAAATCTGAAATGTAATTTTTTGATATAAGCCCAAGGTAAAAAACTAGTCAGACAAATAAACTGATGGACTATTTGAAAAAATATAGCATACATTTTCTTAAAAAACAAAGTAGACCAACACATGGGCTATAATGAGTGACTCTGTGCATACTGCTTCTTCCTCTTTGTACTCTACAAATTTATGTTATGCCTAAACAGAAAAGAAAGGGAAAGAAACTGAAGGAGGTGGAGGGAGCAGGACACAGGCTATTGCAGCATATCTTGCCTTCGGATCAATACAATACTTCAATACTTCGGGTGTGTGGTAAGCAGCTGTGAGAAACACAGGTGATTTGCCACCTCCCAGGAGTCATTTCTTTGGGGCAGAGAATGAACAGCAACTCCTGCTGCTGGCAGTAAAGTGGGCACTTGATTTCAAAGGCTGCCAATGCAATTAATAGGATAGTATAAAACCTACTAAAACTAGACCAGAAAATATTTCTACAGACAAGTATCTGGAGTAAATTGGAGTACCAATTTATAGGAGAATGATTAAGCTCTATATCAGATCTGCCGTAATATTGAATTTTGCTCTTGGATCCACAGTAATATTACTAGATTATTTTTCCAAGCCAGGTAAATCTATCGACTGTAATGAATGCTCCCTCTGCATTCAGAATGTGCAGAGGCAATCCATGCAGGGTTTTCACCTATCCTAACTAACTGTTATAAACAAGGCCCTTAGGGACCTTAATAGACATTTTTCCAAAGAAGACATACAAGTCACCAACAGGTACATGAAAAGGTGCTCAGCATCACTAATCATCAGGGAAATGCAAATCAAAACCACAATGAGATATCACCGCACACCTGTTAGGATGGCTATTATCAAAAAGACAAAAGATAACAAATGCCAGTCGGGGATGTGGAGAAAAGGGAACCCTTGTGCACTGTTGGTGGGAATGTAAATTGGTACAGCCACTATGGAAAACAGTATGGAGCTTCCTCGGGAAATTAAAAATAGAACTACCATATGATCTAACAATCCCACTTTTGAGTATACAGTCATGCACTGCATAATGACATTTTGATCAACAACAGACTGCATATATGACAGTGGTCCCATATTAGTGCCATATAGCCTAGGTATGTAGTAGGCCATACCATCTAGGTTTCTGTAAGTACGCTCTATGATGTTCACACAATGACAAAATCACCTAACAACACATTTCTCAGAACGCATCCCCATTGTTAAGTGACATGTGACTGTATAGCCAAAGGAAATGAAATCACTATCTAGAAGAGATATCTGTATTCCCGTGTTCATTGCAGTATTATTCACAATAGCCAAGGTATGAAAACAACCTAAGTGTCCATCAAAGGACAAATGGATACAGAAAATATGGTAATATATACATAATGGAATATTATTCAGCCTAAAAGAAGAAGAAATCCTGTCATTTGCAACATGGGTGAACTTGGAGGGCATTAAGCTAAATGAAATAAGCCAGACAGAGAAAGACAAATACTGCGTGGTATCACTTACATGTGGAACCTAAAAAACAAAAGTCAAATTACAGAGACAAAGAGTAGAAAAGCAGTTGCAAGGATGGGTGGAGGAGAAATAGAGGTTGGTAAAAGGGTACAAACTCTGTAATAAGATGAATAAGGCCTGAGAGCTAACATACAACATGGTGACTATAGTTGATAACACTGTGTTGTAAAACTGAAGTTTGCTTAGAGAGTAGACCTTAAATGTTCTCACCAAAAAAAAAAAAAAGGTGAATATGTGAGGTGATGGATGTGTTAATTAACTCCATGGGTGGAATCCTCTCACAATGTGTATGTATATCAAATCATTATGGTCTTCACTTTAAATATCTTACAATTGTATTTGTCTATTATACTTCAACAAAACTGAAGAAAAGAATAGTCAATGGAAAAGTTTGTTAACAAAAAACAAAACCCAAGGCCCATAGGAGTTACTGTAGTACGTTATTATAGTGATGGATCTGAGGTAGAAAGGGAAATATTGTATATCCCTTCAGTATATGAAAAATATGAATCACTCGATCAATCAATTACTATTTACAGAGTACCTGTTGCATGCTTCGATATAAGCGATGGTTTCATTCTTGAAATCATTTATGAAATCTGAAAGAGGAAGTTTAGCAAAGTGATTAAGAGTTTAGGTTTACCTGCACCAAGAGGGCCGAGGGTTAAGGCATTGGACTTAAGGGTTTAGGTTCAAATTTTGTTTCCAGTACGTAACGGGTTGTTAATCTTAGGTAAGTTTCTCAACCTTTCTACACTTCAGTTTCCTCATTTGAAAAATGAGGATAATACCTTTGTTCTCCTACAACACAGGTTTGTGTAGTGCAATTGATCTGTAAATGGGGGAATACTGTCAGTATAATGCAGTAAATGTGTTGGATCACATGAGATTTTTCTCCGCGTGTTCCTGTTTTGCATCCCTATGTATGAGCAGCTGAACGCGCAGTGTATGAAGGCCCTGGATGCGGTGAACTGCGGAGGAATTCAGGGCGGTGAATGGTGCAGACTGATGCCCCGTCTTCCTCTTGGCTCGGTTTGACCACACGATCTGGCGTGCCATCATTGTTTGCACGCCTCTTCCTGACTTTGGTGCATATCAACTCTGAGAGCGACTTCCATCCTTTCTTACACTCCCCTCAGTCCAGCAAACTCCACATTTTTAGAAAAGTAAAGTCCTGTGTTTTCCACAGCATTTCTTCTATGTTATTGAGAAGGAGGCAAGCAACACATAAGCTATCATATCTTTAATTATTAGCTATTTATCACATTTTAAAAATGTACTATTGTATTTTATTTATTTTATTTATTTTTTTGCTGGGAAAGATTCTCCCTGAGCTAACAACTGTTGCCAATCTTCCTCTTTTTTTTTTTCTCCCCAAAGACACAGTACATAGTTGTATATTCTAGTTGTAGGTCCTTCTAGTTCTTCTGTGTGAGCCACCACCACAGCATGGCTACTGATGGACAAGTAGTGTGGTTTCACAGCTGGGAACTGAACCCAGGCCTCCAAAGTGGAGCATGTGGAACTTTAACCACTAGGCCATCGGGGTTGGCTCTAAAAATGTGCTATTTTAAATTAATTTTTATTAACGCTGTGCTTAGAAAGTTGCATACATTTTGAATGGTCTTCTTTTAACCCTATCTCCACCATAAACTCTGCTAGTTTTAGTGCAAAATTTTGCAGAATGTGATTTTTTCAGGCATGTATGTATTGCATTTTAGTATCTATTTAGTGTTTAGGATATCTAGCTCATAGAATTTTTTTGTGGATCAAATGTGTTAATACTGTAATAATCTCTGATATCGCCACCACTTACTGCGTTCTTGGCACTGTTCTGAGCACTTTACATGTAGATCTTAGATGAAACTGGTACTCAGTAAATATTCACTTTTACCAAAGGAAACGTTAAACTAATTTACATGCTCATGGTGCCCTGAATCAGGGCCACAGGTTATGTCATTGCATAACTCAGGGGAGGGGGGCGGTGCACGGCAAAGATATTGCATATTTGTATGTGTATATGATAATTTCCTGGTAGATGGCGGTACAGCATCTTGTTTTAACAAAATCATATCTTATGATGGTAGTAACCTGTCTTAAAGAAGAGGAGACTTTTCTAAGTAGTACAGAGGTGTTGTTAGGGCCAGCAAAGGACCTTTTTAGCTCATATAAACCTCCTTTTACAGTCAGATCTCAAATTATAGGAGTATAATGTTTATTTCTATTTATTTTAAAAGTGTAATTAGTGACTTAACTCATGCATAATTGTGGCATTTTAGGTGGAGATAAGCTATAACATTCTGGCAAAGGAGGCCCCAGTGCTTTTAAGTTTGCATAAGTGATTTCTACTTAACCAAGGCTCAAGGCCAATTTGGTAAAGTGTATCTTTGATGCCCTTTTTTTTTCTTTCTTATTCTCCTTGGGCTTTGTGATCAGATAGTCTGGGCTTGAATCCCAGATTGACCAATTCATAGCTGTGAGATCGTTATTATGTTACTTAACGTCTTTGACACTCAAGTTTTGTCATCTGTGAAATGGAGGCAATTATACCCATTTCACAGGAGTATTTTGAGAATTAAATGAATAGAGTAAACCCGTAATTCTCACACCTCTTCTGTTGGTGGAAGGCCTGGAAGTATTTTTTTCCAATATCGTGAAAGCTGATACTTAAAATAAAAACCAAACATATAATTTTGTGGTAAAATAACCCACAGACCTTATAGTGCCCAGTGAGAGCAGGCACAATTGGTTAAGAAAAATGTATAGAAGAAAAATCTAAATTGAGAAAGTGCAGTCCATTAACTCAGTATCTTGGGAAAAGAAAACTATAGCTCTATTTTCGTACTTTTATAACTTCAGTAATTTCTTAGAAACTCAGGGATTAGTCTGATGTGTAGAATGCTCTCAGCCCTGAACTTGCAATGTAGTATCTACTCTTTTACTCAATAGCTATTAGGCACCTTCTGTATGCCGGGCACTGGAGAGGCAGGAGTGAGCAGGACAAAATCCCTGCCTTTAAGGCTCATCCATAATTGGAGGGAGACAAACTATACACAAACTAGAGAGAGGTGAGAGGGAAGTAGAGGAAAAGTTAGGAAGCCGTTGAAGGGTTCATTAGAGAGGTGAACTGATGGTGGCCTCGACTAGGGTGGCAGCAGCAGTGGCTATGAGAAGTAGTCAGATCCAGAAAATGCTTGGAAGACAGAGTTTATAGAAATTGCAGTTGGATTGGACAGGGGCAGGGAAAGAA
Organism: Ceratotherium simum simum; assembly: GCF_057802395.1. Lineage (NCBI taxonomy): Eukaryota > Metazoa > Chordata > Mammalia > Perissodactyla > Rhinocerotidae > Ceratotherium > Ceratotherium simum. The sequence continues at coordinate 28,100,923 of NC_141911.1, forward strand.
AGAGAGGAATAAGGAATGATTCCTAGACTGTTGGCCTAAGCCATCTTGTAAATGATGGTACATCAATACCCAATATACTTTATTTTCTGATCATATCTCTTCCTCCCTTTTGCCCCCCTCACCCAGGTATCAGATAATCAGTGTCCCCAGGCTGCCTTCTGGATATCCACAGTGATACTCTGTGATACTCTGTCCAGATTTTCTCTCTCCCAAAGGGCCGCAGGCTCCCAGGTTATTTCTTCCATTGTGCGACTACCTCCAGTTGAGACTCTAAATCCTGCAGTTTTCAATTCAGTGGTAAGTCAGCTGTCAGCTGTTCCCTCATTGAATTCTGTAAACTCCCCCCAAAAGAATTTGCTTCAGAAAAAAAACATTAGTGAGCTATACAGAATTTATTGATTATGTCACAAGTGATTTGGAGGAGAGAGGTAATATTGCACGTCTATAGCAAAAAATCCAAAGTACTCCTTAAACATTTCTTTTCTCTGAAGTCCTTCTCTTTACCACAAAACTATCAAGTGTCCCATTGCTCACTTCCTTCCCTGATTTAGTGCTCAAATTTATAATTTTAGTCTCATTCCTTCCAGAGTTTTTCTGGACTTTCAAATTTTATTTTATTAAGGAAGCAGTCTAGCCTCTTCCTCAGTTCTTACCTATTCAGTTGCATACTAATATCGGGACCCAGCAAAATAGAGTCTTCTGGTTACCAAGGTGTAAGCTCTCTGCCACTTGGATGTCACAACAGAGTTTTTTCTATTGCATACTTATTTGTGATATGTAATTCACAACATGGGGCAAAATACCAACAGATTTAACTATCCCAAGAAATATTTACCTTTAAAAAATGCGTTATCAACCGAGCATAATAACTAAAGGATGTTTACTTGGTGTAGGGCAGAGTTGTGTGTGGGCGCGTGTGCGTGTGTGTGAGTGTGTCTGCTGGGTCCTTTACTCTTTCTAGGTCTCTGTTTGCTTAGTCAACCGCTCTGAGTCTTCTGCTATGATACATGGCCATGAGACTGGTTTATGGGCCAAATTTGTAAAGGAAAATGCTAATTCTGGTGTAGCCCCTGGGTGACAAAGAGGATTCAAGGTTGGCTCTGGGGGGCTTCATGCTCAAGCTGCTTCAGTGCACAGCTCCCCAAAAACACTTAACCACATATCTCAACGTCTTCTCTCAGTGTACGGTTTTGGTCTTAGGGCGATTTTAGGAATGTGTTTCCAGATCACCTGGTGTACAGTTGCACTAGTCGATTAGCATGTTCCATCTAGTGTTTCAAGCAGGTTCCACAATTTGCCTTGTGGGTGACTGAATCGTATATATAAGGATCATTACGACCTCCTTGGCCAGGTCATGTAAGGGCCTTTTCAGTCACTTGAACTTGTATTCCAAGAAAGGGAGAGTTAATAAATTTTAGATTTCAATAGGTGATGCTTCAAATGAAATCTTAGTGCGCTCCTTGAAAGAGCTTGACATCATGTTGTCAGTCTCAGCTTTTGTTCATATTTAGACTCAGCATTTCTCTCCAAAGCTTGTGACAGGGCAAGGCAGCCTGGAGTAACTCTTGGTGAAGGCCGTCGTAGGTGATCTGAGGCAAGTCACTGGTTGAGATGTTGTTTCTCAACTCTGGGTCAAGAGAGTTTAGGTAAGTGGTTAATCTTTTCAGAGCTTTTAATACCTCTGTGACTTGCCTGCATTATTCTGTCTCTTTGGAATTCCCCTCTACCTTCCTCCACCTATTACTTATTTGGGATTAACTCCAATGCCATTTTCTTCATGAAGCCTTTTCTTTTCTATCTCAATGAAAGTGAATTGTCCTTTCTTCTTGACTCTCACAGTCCTTTGCTTTTATCTCAGCTAAAGCACTTAATTCATGTCGCCAGCATTATGCTTAATAATTCACGTCAGTCCCCCTCTTTGGAACATAGATTTCACGAGGAAAGAGCCATGTCTTACAGTCTATTGAATGGATGCATTTATTTATTAATTTATGCACCCATTCAACAAATATTTATTAAACTCCTTTCATATTTTTTTCAGTGAACTCATGGAACTTGCAATCTTTAGGGGGAGAGAGAAAAGGAAACAGGAGGCTAGAAGGAACCATATTAGAATTCAGTGTATCAAGTGTGATGGAGGGGAAGTACAGGGTACTGTGGTGGCACAGATAGTGGCATCCAGTTCAGACACGAATTTCACATGTGTGAATTGTCACTAAGTCTTTTAAGGCTTAAGGAAGGCTCACACTATCTTGGTCCTAAGGGCTATATAAAGAGGGTATGTTTTTAGAGCTTATCCTTGACTCTTTCCAGTAATGCAACTTTTCAAGAATATATTGAAGAAATGCTGAAATTGAGATTGCTTTTCCTTCCTGAGCAGGGAATATAGAAGAAGGAGGAATTGGTGAATGGGTTATTGGCTATCACTAAACATAACTGGAAGTTCAAGCACTTGTGACAGACATGGGATTTTACACCGGCAATAATTCTCTCCCTTTACCTTAGTAACTAAACTGTTATTTGATTCAGGGAAAATGTCCTCACTAAAAAAAATTCTAGTTTTCACAGATTCCCTTGCAACTATGGATAGCAAAGTGATTTAATTTTGGTCAATGAGAAATAAATAGCAGTCTGCTAGGGATTTCTGGAAAAGTTGTTGCGTCTCAGTTCTGGTGCTAGCACTTCCTCCCAAACCCCTTTTTTTTCTTGCCTGGAACATGGACGTGAGGCTGGAGGTGGAGCAGCCACCTTATGAGGATGAGGAGAGCATGAAAACCACATGCGAAGGAATGCAAAGTAGAAAGTTTGAGAGGACTGGGTCCATGATGGCATTAATGTGTAAATGTATTGGTCTCTAAACTTCATGTGATGGGAAACAAATAGACCCTATGTGTTTAAGCCACTTTTACTCAGGCTTCCTGCTGCTTGCAGTTAAATGCATTTGTAACTGACCCAGCTATCAATTGTAACACGAGCCTTTTAGAATTAGTCCTACGTCTTCATGTTTTTCTGCTCCTCCACCACCCCACTTTCTGGAAGTCTGAAGTAATGAAAATAGTTGATTTCCTCTGTTTTAAATTATTTCATGATGTATATATAATGCCTGATTATATATTGGAAGGGATTTGAGTGTGTATTTGTTGGAGGAAGATAAAAATGAAACAGGCAGAGCTCATCTCATTTTAATTTTATAGCACAAAGTCTCTGCTCCTAAAAGCTGATATCTCCAACTATAATTTCACACATGAAATATCACTAGACCACACACATGTACACTCCTACAGTTTTCTCTTTCACCTGTCACTTGTATTCCCATAATTATAAAGATAATAATATATAACACAAAGATAACTTGGCAAAAAAGTTAAATTTATAGATCAAATGCTTTAGGAAAAAAGGAGAAAATCTATTCCTGAAGGTAAAGGACAAATCAACCTGTTAGCCATAAATATTTTAGTTTAACATTTGGATTATTAAATTAAGGAATTACTGTGTCTTAATATTTATGTAAAGACTCTTTTCTGAGGACCTTAAAAACCTGATCCTATTTACTAAGAAGTTGATAGAAGGGGGAAAATTTGTATCATGTTTGATGATTGAGAAAATCATGAATCTCATCTACATACATAAACAATGTGAAAGAACATTGTAAGCTACAAAATACTACAATAAATATAAATGGTGTTATATTCAATGGGCAAACAAGTATCTTAACAAAGAGCATGGCAAGTCAAAATCTGCTAGAAAAATCAACAAACACTTATTGAGTTCCAATATCTATGGTGACAGAACATACTGTAGATTTTTTCACAAGGGTTTTATAATTAATTCTTCTGACAACCCTATGAGATAGGCATTACAACCCATTTTATTAAAGAGGAAAAGGAGGTTTGAAGAGTTTGAAAGACAGTAGAGGATTGTGGGATAATGGCAACCTCAACTCTGCATTTCCTTTCTCTCTATTACCAACTCCAATCTATCTGCTTATCCTCAAATAAAAAACTCTGGGGTTTGTGGGGAAGAAGGCTTATTGCAAGGGATATATGATGTTAGCTGGAGGTTTTTCAAAAATGCTTTTTGTCTGGTTATGGAAGTTCCCACTTACTCTTATCTTAGTCTTAGTTTCTCAGAAGTTTTTCTTCTTTAATCGTGTATAGATGCTGAATGTCATCAAAAAAATTTTTTTAATCTATTAAGATGATCACATGGTTAATTTTAATCTACTGATATGGTAAATTGTTTTGTTTGATTTTTGAATGTTGAACCAACATTGCATTCCTAGGATATATGTCCCTTAGTCCTGAAATATTATCCTTTTATATTACTATTTTCAGAAATTACTTTACTAACATTTAGGCATCTTTAACATTTTACTTTTAAAATAGACTTTATTTTTAGAGCAGTTTTAGGTCACAGCAAAATTAAGAGGAAGGTACAGATACCCGTATACCCGTATACCCCCTCTTCCTACATGCACCTAGCCTCCCCCATTATGATTATCCCCTACTGGGTGGTATATTTGTTTCAACTGATGAACCTCCATTGACACATCATTATCACTCAGAGTCCATAATTTACATTACGTACATTCTAAGGGGTTTAGAAAATGTATAATACCTGTATCCATCATTATGGTATTGTACAGAGTATTTTCACTGTCCTAAAATCCTCTGTGCTGCCTATTCATCCCTCCCTCCTCCTTAACCCCTGGCAACCACTGATCTTTTTATTGTCTCCACAGTTTTGCCTTTTCCAGAATGTTATATATTAGGAGTTATATGGTATGTAACCCTTTCAGATTGGCTTCTTTCACTTAGTAATATGCCTTTAAGTTTCCTCCATGGCTTTTCATGGCTTGATAGCTCATTTCTTTTCAGCACTGAACAATATTCCATTGTCTGGATGTACCACAGTTTATTGATCAGTTCATCTACTGAAGGACGTTTTGGTTGCTTCCAAGTTTTGGAAATTATGAATAAAGCTCCTATAAACATCCATGTACAGGTTTTTGTGTGAACATAATCTTTCAACTCCTTTGAGGAAATACCAAGGAGTATGATTGCTGGATTGTATAGTAAGAGTATGTTTAGTTTTGTAAAAATCCACCAAACTGCCTTCCAAAGTGGCTGTGCCATTTTTCATTCCCACTAGCAATGTATGAGGGTTCCTGTTGTTCCATCTTCTCGTTAACATTTGCTGTTGTCAGTCTCCTGGATTTTGGCCATTCTAATAAGTGTGTAGCCATATCTTGTTTTAATTTGAATTTCCTGATGACATATTAAGTGTAGCATCTTTTCATGTGCTTATTTGCCATAGGTATATCTATGGTGAGTGTCTGTTAAGGACTTTTGCTGATTTTTTTTTTTTTGGTGAGCCAGATTGGCCATGAGCTAACATCTGTGCCCATCTTCCTCCATTTTGTAGATGGGATGCCACCACAGCATGGCTTGATGAGCAATGTGCAGGTCCATATCTGGGATCCAAACCTGTGAACCCCAAGCCACTGAAGTGGAGTGTGCAAACTTAACCACTATGCCACCAAGTCAGCCCCAATTTGGCTCATTTTTAAATCAGGTTGTTTGTTTCTTTATTGTGGAGTTTTAAGAGTTCATTGTATATTTTGAATGAATCCTTTGTCATATGTATCTTTTGCTAATATTTTCTGTCAGTCTGTGGCTTGTCTTCTAATTCTCTTGATATTGTCTTTTGCAGAGCAGAAGTTTTTAATTTTAATGAAGTTCAGTTTATCAATCATTTCTTTCATGGATCATGTCTTTGGCTTTGTATCTAAAAAGGCATTACCATACTAAAGGTTATCTAGGTTTTCTCCTATGTTATCTTCTAGGAGTTTTAAGTTTAGCCCTGAGCTAACATCCATGCCAATCCTCCTTTTTTTTTTTTTTTTTTTTTTGCTGAGGAAAACTGGTCCTGGGCTAACATCCGTGCCCATCTTCCTCTACTTCATATGGGACACCGCCACAGCATGGCCTGATAAGCGGTGGACTGGTGCATGCCCGGGATCTGAACCCGGGCCTCCAGCAGCGGAGCACATGCACTTAACCACTGTGCCACGGGGCCAGCCCTGAGTTTTAAGTTTTGTGTTTTACATTTAGGTCTATCATCCATTTTGAGTTAATTTTTGCAAGGAGTGTAAGATCTGTGTCTAGATTTTTTTTTTTTTTTTTTGCATGTGGATGTCCAGTTGTTCCAGCACCATTTGTTGAAGAGAATATTTTTGCCCCATTGTATTGCCTTTGCTCCTTTGTAAAAGATCAGTTGACTATATTTATATGGGTCTGTTTCTGGGCTCTCTATTCTATTTGTCTATTCTTGTACCAATACCAAACTTTCTTAACTACTGTAGCTTTATAGTAAGTTTTGAAGTTGAGTAGTTTCAGTCTTCCAACTTTGTTATTCAACATTGTTTTGGCTGTTCTGGGTCTTTTGCTTCTCCATATAAACTTTAGAATCAATTTGTCTATATCCATAAAGTAACTTGTTGGCCTTTTAGTTGAGATTGCATTTAATCTATAGATAAAGTTAGGAAGAACTGACATCTTGACAATATTAAGTCTTCCTAGCCATGGTCATGGAATATATCTCCATTTATTTCATTCTTCTTTGATTTTGTTCATCAGAGTTTTACAGTTTTCCTTATATAGCTCTTGTACATATTTTGTTAGATTTATACCTAAGTATTTCATTTCTTTTTTTTTTGGTGCTAATGTAAATGGTATTGTGTTTCTAATTTCAAATTCCATTTGTTCCTTGTTGGTATATAGGAAAACAATTCACTTTTGGAAATTAACCATATATTCTGCAACTTTGCTATAATTGCTTTTTAGTTCCAGGAGTTATTTTGCTGACTCTTTTGGATTTTTTACATAGACAATTATGTCATCTGTGAACAAAGACAGTTTTATATCTTCCTTCCCAATCTGTATACCTTTTATTTTCTTTTCTTGCTTTATCACATTAGCAAGAACTTCCAGCATGAAGTTGAAAAGGAGTGGTGAGAGGGACATCCTTGCATTGTACCTGATCTTAGTGGGAAAGCTTTGAGTTTCTTACTATTAAGTATGATGTTAGCTGTAGATTTTTTGTAGATGTTCTTTATCAAATTGAGGAAGTTCCCCTGTATTCATAGTTTACTGAGAGGTTTTATCATAAATGGATTTTAGATTTTGTTAAATTCTTTTTCTGCATCTGTTAATAAGATCATGTGATTTTCTTCTTTAGCCTGTTGATTCAATGGATTACATTAATTGACTTTTGAATGTTTAACTAGCCTTGCATACCTGGGATAAATTCCACTTGGTTGTGACATTTTGTTCTTTTTATACATTGTTGGATTTGATTTGCTACTATCTTATTGAGGATTTTTATATCTATGTTCATGAGAGATATTGGTCTGTAGTTTTCTTTTCTTGTAATGTCTTTGTCTGGTTTTGGTATTAGGGTAAATGCTGGCCTCATAGAATGAGTTAGGAAGTAGGGATCTGCTTCTATCTTCTGAAAGAGACTGCAGAGAATTGGTCTAATTTAGTCCTTAAATTTTTGGTAGAATTTACCAGTGAACTCATGTGGGCCTGGTCCTTTTTGTTGTGGAAGGTTATTAATTATTGATTCAGTTTCTGTAATAGATATAGGCTTATTCAAATTGTGTGAGTTTTGGCAGATTGTGTCTTTCAAGAAGTTGATCTATTTCATTTAGGTTATCAAACTTTTGTGCATAGAGTTGTTCATAGTATTCTTTTATTATCCTTTAATAAAGGATAATTATCCCTTTATTATACCTTTTTATAAAGGGATCTGTAGTGTTATCTTCTCTTTCATTTCTGATATTAGTAATTTGTGTCTGCTTTCTTTTTTTCTTAGTTAGCCTGGCTAGAGGCTTATTGATTTCATTGATCTTTCTACCCAGCTTTTGGTCTTATTAATTTTCCCTATTGACATTCTGTTTTCAATTTCGTTGTTTTCTACTCCAGTTTTTATTATTTCTTTTCTTCGACTTACTTTGGATATAATGTGCTGCTTCTCTTTTTCTAGTTTCCTAAGGTAGAAGCTTAGATGATTGATTTTACATCTTTCTTCTTTTCTAATATATGCCTTCAATGCTATAAATTACACTCTAAGCACTACTTTCACAGCATCCCACAAATTTTGATAAGTTGTGTTTTTTTTTGTGTGAGGCAATCAGCCCTGTGCTAACATCTGTCAATCCTCCTCTTTTTTTTTTTTGGCTGAGGAAGACTGGCCCTGGGCTAACATCCATGCCCATTTTCCTCCACTTTCTATGGGACTCCGCCACAGCATGGCTTGCCAAGCAGTACATCGGTGCGCGCCCGGGATCCAAACTGGTGAACTCCGGGCCACCGCAGTGGAGTGCGCCCACTTATACATTGTTGGATTTGATTTGCTTGTGCCACCGGGCCGGCCACATGTTGTGTTTTCATTTAGTTCAAAAACACTTTAAATTTTTTTTGAGATTTCTTCTTTGACCCATGTGTTATATACAAGTATGCCATTTAATCTCCATGTATTTTGGTATTTTCCAGCTATCTTTTTGTTATTTATTTCTAGGTTAATTCCATTGTTGTATGAGAGAAGACACTGTACGGTTTTCAGTTTTGGAGGTTTCTATTGGGATATTCTCAAACTCAGAGATTCTTTTCTCAGCCATGTCCAGTCTACTCATAAGCCCATCAAAGGCATTTTTCATTTCTGTTAACAGTGTTTTATTTTTTTTATTTTTTTTATTTTTTTTTATTGCAGTAACATTGGTTTATAACATTGCAAAAATTTCAGGTGTACATCATTGTACTTCTATTTCTGCATGGACTACATCATGTTCACCACCAAAATACTAATTACAACCCATCACCACACACATGTACCGAATTATCCCTTTCACCCTCCACCCTCCCCCCTTCCCCTCTGGTAACCACCAATCCAATCTCTGTCCCTATGTGTTTGTTTATTGTTGTTATTATCTACTACTTAATGAAGGAAATCATACGGTATTTGGCCTTCTCCCTCTGACTTATTTCACTTTGCATTATACGCTCAATGTCCATCCATGTTGTCACAAATGGCTGGATTTCGTCGTTTCTTATGGCTGAGTAGTATTCCATTGTGTATATATACCACAGCTTCTTTATCCATTTGTCCCTTGATGGGCACTTAGGTTGCTTCCAAGTCTTGGCTATTGTGAATAAGGCTGCAATGAACACAGGGGTGCATGTACCTTTGCAAATTGGTGTTTTCAAGACCTTTGGATAAATACCCAACAGTGGAATAGCTGGATCATATGGTAGTTCTATCGTTGATTTTTTGAGGAATCTCCATACTGTTTTCCATAGTGGCTGCACCAGTTTGCACTCCCACCAGCAGTGTATGAGAGTTCCCTTCTCTCCACATCCTCTCCAACACATGTTGTTTCCTGTCTTGTTAATTATAGCCATTCTGACAGGCGTGAGGTGATATCTCATTGTAGTTTTGATTTGCATTTCCCTGATAGTTAGTGATTTTGAACATCTTTTCATGTGTCTGTTGGCCATCTGTATATCTTCTTTGGAGAAATGTCTGTTCAGGTCTTTTGCCCATTTTTTAATTGGGTTGGTAGTTTTTTTGTTGTTGAGATGCATGAGTTCTTTATATATTTTGGAGATTAAGCCCTTATCAGATGTATGGTTTGCAAATATCTTCTCCCAATTGTTAGGTTGTCTTTTCGTTTTGTTGATGGTTTCCTTTGCTGTGCAGAAGCTTTTTAGTTTGATGTAGTCCCATTTGTTTATTTTTTCTATTGTTTCTCTTGCCCGGTCAGATGTGGTGTTAGAAAAGATGTTGCTAAGACCGATGTCGAAGAGCGTACTGCCTATGTTTTCTTCTAGAACTTTCACAGTTTCAGGTCTTACATTCAAGTCTTTAATCCATTTGGAGTTAATTTTTGTGTATGGTGTAAGGTAAGGATCTACTTTCATTTTTGCATATGGCTATCCAGTTTTCCCAACACCATTTGTTGAAGAGACTTTCTTTTCCCCATTGTATGTTCTTGGCTCCTTTGTCAAAGATTAGCTGTCCATAGATGTGTGGGTTTATTTCTGGGCTTTCGATTCTATTCCATTGATCTGTGTGTCTGTTTTTGTGCCAGTACCATGCTGTTTTGGTTACTATAGCTTTGTAGTATATTTTGATGTCAGGGAGTGTGATACCTCCAGCTTTGTTCTTTTTTCTCAGGATTCCTTTAGCTATTCGGGGTCTTTTGTTGTTCCATATGAATTTTAGGATTCTTTGTTCTATTTCTGTGAAAAATGTTGTTGGAACTTTGATAGGGATTGCATTGAATCTATAGATGGCTTTAGGAAGTATGGACATCTTAACTATGTTAATTCTTCCAATCCAAGAGCACGGAATATCTTTCCATTTCTTTGTGTCTTCTTCAATTTCTTTCAGAAATGTTTTATAGTTTTTGGTGTACAGATCTTTCACCTCTTTGGTTAAATTTATTCCTAGGTATTTTATTCTTTTTGTTGCAATTGTAAATGGGATTGTATTCTTAATTTCCCTTTCTGCTACTTCGTTGTTAGTGTACAGAAATGCAGCTGATTTTTGTATGTTGATTTTGTATCCTGCAACTTTACCATATTCGTTTATTACTTCTAAAAGTTTTCTGGTGGATTCTTTAGGGTTTTCTATATATAAAATCATGTCATCTGCAAATAGTGACAGTTTCACTTCTTCCTTTCCAATTTGGATCCCTTTTATTTCTTTCTCTTGCCTGATTGCTCTGGCTAGGACTTCCAATACTATGTTAAATAGGAGTGGTGACAGTGGGCATCCTTGTCTGGTTCCTGTTCTTAGAGGGATAGCTTTCAGTTTTTCACCATTGAGGATGATATTAGCTGTGGGTTTGTCATATATGGTCTTTATTATGTTGAGGTACTTTCCTTCTATACCCATTTTGTTCAGAGTTTTTATCATAAATGGATGCTGTATCTTGTCAAATGCTTTCTCTGCATCTATTGAGATGATCATGTGATTTTTGTTCTTCATTTTATTAATGTGGTGTATTACGTTGATTGATTTGCGAATGTTAAACCATCCCTGCATACCTGGAATAAATCCCACTTGATCATGGTGTATAATCTTTTTAACGTATTGTTGTATGCGATTTGCTAGTATTTTGTTGAGGATTTTCGCATCGATGTTCATCAGTGATATTGGCCTGTAATTTTCTTTTTTTGTGTTGTCCTTGTCTGGTTTTGGTATCAGGGTAATGTCAGCTTCGTAGAATGAGTTAGGGAGCTTCCCCCCCTTCTCAATTTTTTGGAAGAGTTTGAGAAGGATAGGTATTAAGTCTTCTTTGAATGTTTGGTAGAATTCACCAGGGAAGCCGTCTGGTCCTGGACTTTTATTTTTGGGGAGGTTTTTGATTACTGTTTCGATCTCCTTACTGGTGATTGGTCTATTCAAATTCTCCACTTCTTCTTGATCCAGTTTTGGAAGGTTGTATGATTCTAAGAATTTATCCATTTCTCCCAGATTGTCGAATTGGTTGGCATATAGCTTTTCATAGTATTCTCTTATAATCTTTTGTATTTCTGAGGTGTCTGTTGTAACCTCTCCTCTTTCATTTCTGATTTTACTTATTTGTGCCTTCTCTCTTTTTTTCTTGGTGAGTCTAGCTAAAGGTTTGTCTATTTTGTTGATCTTTTCAAAGAACCAGCTCTTGGTTTTATTAATTTTTTCTATTGTTTTTTTGGTCTCTATTTCATTTATTTCTGCTCTGATTTTTATTATTTCCCTTCTTCTACTGATTTTGGGCTTTGTTTGTTCTGCTTTTTTCAGTTCCTTTAGGTGCATTTTTAGATTGTTTATTTGAGATTTTTCTTGTTTGTTGAGATAGGCCTGTATCGCTATAAACTTCCCTCTTAGAACCGCTTTTGCTGTATCCCATAAATTCTGGCATGTCGTATTTTCATTTTCATTTGTCTCCAGGTATTTTTGATTTCTTCTTTGATTTCTTCGTTAACCCAGTCGTTGTTCAGTAGCATTTTGTTTAATCTCCATGTATTTGTGGCTTTTCTGATTTTCTTCCTATAGTTGATTTCTAGTTTCATACCGTTGTGGTCAGAAAAGATGCTTGGTATTATTTCAATCTTCTTAAATTTATGGAGACTTGTTTTGTGGCCTAATATGTGATCAATCTTGGAGAATGTTCCATGTGCATTTGAAAAGAACGTGTATTCTTCGGTTTTTGGATGGAATGCTCTGTATATATCTACTAGGTCCATCTGTTCTAAGGTGTCGTTTAAGGCCAATGTTTCCTTATTGATCTTCTGTTTGGATTATCTATCTGTTGGTGTAAGTGGAGTGTTAAAGTCCCCTACTATTATTGTGTTACTGTCTATTTCTGTTTTTATGTCTGTTAATAATTGCTTTATATATTTAGGTGCACCTACATTGGGTGTGTAGATATTTACAAGTGTTATATCCTCTTGTTGGATTGTTCCCTTGATCATTATGTAATGCCCTTCTTTGTCTCTTTTTACAGTTTTTGTTTTAAAGTCTATTTTGTCTGATATGAGTACTGCTACCCCAGCTTTCTTTTCATTGCCATTTGCGTGGAGTATCTTTTTCCATCCCTTCACTTTCAGTTTGTGAGTGTCTTTAGGTCTGAAGTGTGTCTCTTGTATGCAGCATATATATGGGTCTTGTTTTTTTATCCAGTCAGCCACCCTATGCCTTTTAATTGGGGCATTTAGTCCATTGACGTTTAAAGTAGCTATTGATAAGTATGTACTTACTGCCATTTTTTAACTTTTTTATTTTTTTTCCTCAGTGTTTAAGTAGTCCTTCTCTGTTCCTTACTTCTTCTATACAGAATGGATGGTCACTTTAGTTTGACCTCTGTCTGAAAGCTGTACTCTTTAACTACCCTCCTCCCTCCTTTTATGTTTTTGATATCATATCTAACCTCTTTTTTGTGCATTTGTATCCATTACGTTCTAATCGTGGAAATAGATAATTTTTCCTATTTGTGGTCTTCTTTTCCCCTTAAATCAGTCCCTTTAACATTTCTTGTAACACTGGTTTCTTGGTGACAAACTCCTTTAATTTTTGCTTATCTGGGAAAATTTTGATCTCTCCTTCCATTTTGAACGATAACCTTGCCGGGTAGAGTATTCTTGGCTGTAAGTTTTTTCCTTTTAGCACTTTAAATATATCGTGCCATTCTCTTCTAGCCTGTAAGGTTTCTGCTGAGAAGTCAGCTGATAGTCTTATGGGGTTTCCTTTGTATGTAACTTGACATTCTCTTGCGGCTTTTAGGATTCTCTCTTTATCTTTAATTCTGGACATTTTGATTATGATGTGTCTTGGTGTGGGCCTCTTTGGGTTTATCTTGTTTGGGGCTCTCTGTGCCTCCTGTACCTGGATGTCTGTTTCCTTCCTTAGGTTAGGGAAGTTTTCATCTATTATTTCTTGAAATAGATTCTCTGCCCCCTTGTCTCGCTCTTCTCCTTCCGGGACACCTATAACACGGATGTTAGTGCGCTTTGATGTTGTCCCAGAGGTCCCTTAGACTGTCCTCACTCTTTTTAATTCTTTTCTCTTTTACCTGTTCACCTTGGGTAATTTCTTCTAGTCTTTCTTCCAGCTCACTGATCCGTTCTTCTGTATCCTCTACTCTGCTTTTCAGTCCCTCTAATGAGTTTTTCATTTCCAGTATTGTATTCTTCATTTCTTATTGGTTCTTTTTATATCTTCCATTTCTTTGTTGACTTTCTCACTGAGTTCATCTATTCTTCTCCCCAGATCAGTGAGCATCCTTAACACTCTTAGTTTGAACTCTCTGTCAGGTAGGTTGCTCATTTCTGTTTCACTTAGTTCCTTTTCTGGGGTTTTGTCCTGTTCCCTTACTTGGAATGTATTCTTTTGCCTCCTCATTTTGCCTCTTTCCCTGTGCTTGTGTCTCACGTATTAGGTAGGTCAGCTACGTCTCCTGCTCTTGGATAGGTGACCTTATGTAAGTGATGGCTTAGGAGGCTTCCAGTGTGCTTCCCTCAGTTCTCAATGTTCCAGGGTGGCCCCTATGTGGGCTACGTGTGTCCTTCTATTGTGGCCTGTTAGCTCTCCCTATAGGCGCCCAGGAGGCTGAGTTATGCTCCTGGCCAGCTGTTGTAATGCTCAGCTGCTTGTAGTTGTTGTGGGCCCTTCAGTCTCTTTATCAGGTGTGGGGAGCCCCAGCACAGTTGGCTGTAAGTTCTAATACCACATTTGTGTTGCAGTATTTCTTTTAAGTGAGTAGGCCCCCAGTGTGGCAGGTTGTTAGGCTCAGGGCCTTAGAATTGCTGTAAACCTCTAGCCTATTAGGTCTCTTGTCAGCTCTCTGAGGATTGCAGCTGGGTGGGGCTGGCCTCAGGCACAGGAGCACCCAATTGTTTCAGGCTTTGGAAGGTGGGGCAAACCTCCTATGTGGGTCTTTGAGAAGCACAAGTCTTCTGCAGCTGACAAGCCCTGCCGCCCAGAGGTCCACACACACAGTCAACACAGTCCTGCCCCGTGTGAGCGCCCCGACCTCCCCAAGCGGACCCAGTCTCTCCACGGCGGGAGCCCCACACACTCCGCCACCACCCCACACTCTCCACCCGCTCCTTGTGCACACCCTGCCCTGCTCAAGTCAGCTCAGTTGCCAGGCTGCAGAAAATCCAGTCACCAATCTATGCAGGCCCACACGTTGCCTGAGGGCTTGTTGTTAGGTGGGGCCAGTCTCTAGGGTGGGCTGCCTGCCATGGCTGAGCTGGATTAAATCGGTGCTCTAGCGGGTGGAGCAGACCCTGGGCTAGCAGGTCTCAGGGAAAACTCCAATGGCGTCTGTGTCAGCACGCTCACACCAGGCCACAACAATGGCCGCCGCCAAGGTCCCAGTCCCTGGAGAGGTCTCACCCCTCACCGAGATGCACTCAGGGCCTATTAGGTGAGTCTCTTGTCACCAAAGCAGTGTGCACCTTTCTTTCTGGTGATTTTAGGATGCTTTCTGGAACGGGTGAGTTTGTGCGCGGGCCCTTTAAGAGCCAGTCTTAGTTTCTTTGTGAACCGGGTTTTCTGGGGGTGCTCCCCAATGCTTTAGTAGCAGGCAAGGTCAGATATTATGCCACTGGTGTCGATTGTGCTGGGTCCACAAAATGCCCACAGCGGGGGCGCTCCCCGGCTCAGGGCCCCGCGCCTCCAGGGAGGCTGTGTACCTGTGAGCTGCTCCCGGCGGCCGGCCGAGATGCTGGCGGCTTGTGAAGGCGGCGTTTTTCCTCTCCGGAAGGGAGTCTCTGCCTCTTCCACCCCAGTTAGGATTGTCCGTTGTTGCAGGAGTTCCTCTCATCCAGTTTTCAGTTCTGTCTCAGGGGTAATTTTTCCACGAGTAGTTGTAAATTGGCTGTGTCCACGGGAGGAGGTGAGTTCAGAGTCTGCCTACGCCGCCATCTTGACTCCGCCTCCTCTGTTAACAGTGTTTTTGATCTCTTGCATTTCCTTTTGATTCTTTCCTAGAATTTCCATCTCTCTGCCTACATTGCCCATCTGTTCTTGCATATTGTTTACTTTTCCCATTAAAATCCTTGCTAGATTAATCATAGTTGTTTTATTTTATTTTTTTTAAATTTTTATTTATTTATTTTTTTCCCCCAAAGCCCCAGTAGACAGTTGTATGTCATAGTTGCACAGCCTTCTAGCTGCTGTATGCGGGACGCGGCCCCAGCATGGCCAGAGAAGCAGTGCATCGGTGCGTGCCCGGGATCCAAACCCAGGCCGCCAGCAGCGGAGCGCATGCACTTAACCGCTAAGCCACAGGGCTGGCCCTAATCATAGTTGTTCTAAATTTTTGGTCTGATAATTCCAACATCCCTGGCATGTCTGAGTCTGGTTCTAATGGTTGCTCTGTCTCTTCAAACTGTGTTTTTTGCTTTTCAGTATGTCTAGTTTTTTTTTGATACCCATACATGATTTACTGCATAAAAGGAACTTCTGTAAATAACCTTTTAGTAATATGGTGTAAATTGTGGGGGGAAGGGAAATGTTCAATAGTCTTACGATTATATTTCAGGCTTTTAGTAAGCAATAACATGGCTGAATATTAACTAAATCTAAAAACGGGTATTGTTCTCTACTCTAGTAGTAAACCCCTCTATAGTAAATGAAAAAAAATTATAATAGTAGCAAGACTGTGAAATACTTGAGAACAAATTTAGGGAGTGAGAAAGCTAGTATTTCAGGGGCAGAGGATGAATTATTTAACAAATGGTGCTGACTCAAATGGGGATACATCATATATGATAAATTCACAAGTTAAGTAGAAAGAAATAAGATAAAGCTCCTACAATAAAATCTAGGATACATGCACAGTTTAGGTTTATGGAAGATCTTCTTAAGCAAGTCCAGAAACTTAGCAGCTATATAAATAAAGATAGACATTTGATTAAAAATAATTAAAAATATATGGAAAAAATATAATTAACACAACAAATAGATAACATAACTTTATTAATATAACAAATAGACAATATCACAAATAGACAAACAATAAGACAAAGTTGACTAGGTAATTAGCAAATCAAAATGACAAACAAAAGCTTAAAGGATGCCTGAATTAACTAATAATCAAGAAAAGGCAAATTTTGGGGCCGGCCTGGTGGCGCAAGCGGTTGGGTGCGCGTGCTCCGCTGCGGCGGCCCGGGGTTCGCTGGTTCGGATCCCGGGCGCGCACCGACGCACTGCTTTGGCAAGCCATGCTGTGGCGGCGTCCCATATAAAGTGGAGGAGGATTGGCACGGATGTTAGCCCAGGGCCGTCTTCCTCGGCAAAAAAAGAGGAGGATTGGCGGATGTTAGCACAGGGCTGATCTCCTCACAAAAAAAAAAAAAAAAGAAAAGGCAAATTTAAAGTTATAATCAGATATCACTTCACGTCCGTCAGATGCTAAAATTAAAAGGACTGGTAACATCAATTGCTGCTGGGATACAGGGAATGTGAACTCTCAAACACGCTTGTGAAGATATTAATTCGACAGCTTTTGGGGAAAACAATCAGGAAATATCCATTAAAATTTTAAAAATACACATGCATTTTAACTGAGTAGTCCTTCAGTTGGGAGGCATCTCATAGAATCCTGAGACTCAGTACATAAGAATACATTTTCAAAGATGTCTATTGCTGCATTATTTGTTGTAGCAAAAATAAATGAATAAGCAAATGAATAAGGGAATAAATGAATATGTAAGTAAATAAATAAAGCAAAGTAAGTTCATCAATAGAAGAATAGCTGAATAAATTACAGTATAGACACACAATTAAAAATAATTATAGCTATGCTACTAGACATTACTGGAATTTTTGTGAGATGTGTGAAAAAAGCAAGAAATGTGTGTGTGTGTGTATTGAGATGGTTATTATTTTACAGACGTGTTATATATGCTACTGTGTATGTGTATATGTTTGTATGTCTTGTATAAACCTGAAAAACTATAGATGATAAATCCTAACTAATGCTAGTACCTGGAGGTGTATGGATGGTTGAGGGGCAGGTGATGTTGGTTGGCGCCTAGGGATAATAGAGGAGCAGACCAAAAAGGAAAAGATAAAAAAAAATGAATGTTTTAAATATGTGTGAATGATATCATCATATTCATTTATGTAAAATTATAAATACATATAAAAGTTAAAAAGTAGCTTGAATGATGTGCCCAACGTCATAAGGTAGATAGTGCCTAAATGAAGATTGGAACTCATATTGTCTGATGTCACAGCTCTAGTTCTTTCCACTATTCCAGGCTTTCTTGTTTACAAATATGATCAGAGATATCAACAAATATATTATTTTTTTGGTGGTAAAGAGATTGGGCACAGTACTGCAATGCTCTGGTTTGGGATGAACTTAAAAAATAAAATTTAACCATCCTTTAAAATTTTCACCAGCCTTTCCCATACTTAGCAAGATTACTATCAGTGATAGGTATGAGAATGTTTTTATTGACTGTATTTTTACAATTCTCACCTTCCCTCCGCCTTTTTTCCCCAGGGCCTGGGGTTTTAAGATCATGTGAATTATTTTCATTATTTGACAAAATATTAGCTGCTGTATTTGTGTCCAACATTCATCTCCTGGATGTATTCCAACTGAGGGCTTTAAGTCCTCTTTGGGAATTCCAATTATAAAAATAATGCAAATGAAGTCTTCCTTAAAGAGGAAATAGCCACTGCATACTAACAAATGAGAGGAAAATACAACATTGTTTATTGTTACCTGATGTTTTAAAATGATAAAATATTAGGTAGGATTGGAGGTTCTTTGGATAACAGGACACAACACAAAGGCACTGGGATAAATGAAATGCAGAACTCATTGTTACATACTGCTCCAAATGAGAGACACTGCCACACGGGGTCACACAGGGACATGGTAACAGCAAGATGGAGCCGTCGGAAGTGGCTTAAGTAAGGTGAGTTTAGCTAGGTTTCATGCGCTCCATGTGGCTTGGCTAATTTGAATAATTTCCAGGGCTGCTGGCATAAGGGCTGTCCCTATTTCCTGGTACCTGGCCCTGGGGAGATTAGGGCAGGTGCATTTTCGCCCTGGAGTGTGGGAGCCCTGTAAGGTAAGGGAAGTGTTTGGGGTATGGACTTAGTGGTTCAAAAAGGGGAACTCATGGGCCTCTAGTCAGGGCCTCAAAACTGAGTCAAGACAACATTTCAAAACAAAACAAAACTATATTATACCTCAGAAATGTCCAAAGTATGAAAGTGATTCCCAAATAAAAGTCTGGTTTCCTTACCTTTGGTTCCTCTGTCAGCATCATTCCTGGCTTATTGGGCTAACTAACAACCAATTTCATTTGTATAATTTCTATGAATAATCAATAGGAAAATATTTTTATTACTTTCTTAATAATATACAATTCATTAGATCAAGACTATTAAAAAATCTCTTTTCTTAAATTTATATATGCATGCTAAAAATCATGCAATCATACAAAAAGAGTACATACATGCTAAAAATACACACAATCACACAATTTGTGAGATCAAGATTATTAAAAAGTCTCTTTTCTTCCATTATATATACATGCTAAATATCATACAATAAACCGTGGGCCTTTTTTTCTTTTTTTAAAATTTTTTGTTTATTGCAGTAACATTGGTTTATAACATTGTATAAATTTCAGGTGTATATCACCACAGCTCCATTTCTGCATGGATTACATCATGTTCACCACCCAAATACTAATTACAACCCATCACCACACACATGTGCCAAATTATCCCTTTCGCCCTCCTCCCTCCCCCCTTCACCTCTGGTAACCACCAATCCAATCCCTGTCTCTATGTGTTTGTTTATTGTTGTTATTATCTACTACTTAATGAAGGAAATCATACAGTATTTGACCTTCTCCCTCTGACTTATTGCACTTTGCATAATACCCTCAATGTCCATCCGTGTTGTCACAGATGGCTGGATTTCATCGTTTCTTATGGCTGAATAGTATTCCATTGTGTATATATACCCCATCTTCTTTATCCATTTGTCCCTTGATGGGCACTTAGGTTTCTTCCAAGTCTTGGCTATTGTGAATAACACTGCAATGAACACAGGGGTGCATGTATCTTTACGCAGTGGTGTTTTCAAGTTCTTTGGATAAATACCCAGCAGTGGAATAGCTGGATCATATGGTAGTTCTATCCTTGATTTTTTGAAGAATCTCCATAGTGTTTTCTATAGTGGCTGAACCAGTTTGCACTCCCACCAGCTGTGTATGAGAACTCCCTTCTCTCCACATCCTCTCCAACACATGTTGTTTCCTGTCTTGTTAATTATAGCCATTCCGATGGGCGTGAGGTGATATCTCATTGTAGTTTTGATTTGCATTTCACCATGGGCCTTTAATTCACTTTCTTCTTCTAGCTTCTTTCTGAGAATTTCCTTCTATAGTCTACCCCAAAATTGTGCATTAAAATGAAGGATTAATGAGCTGGCCCCGTGGCCTAGTGCTTAAGTTTGGCATGCTCTGCTTCAGCGGCCCAAGCCTGGTTTCTGGGCATGGACCTACACCACTTGTCAGTGGCCATGCTATGGTGGTGACCCACATACAAGATAGAGGAAGATTGGCACAGATATTAGCTCAGGGCAACTGTTCCTCAGCCAAAAAAAAAAAAGAACAATTATCTTTCATCTACGGCATTATCAGCGAAGGTGAGAATTAAAATAGCATATAGCACCATAAAAATGGCCTAGCCATTGTTCCTCTACTGAATAAATTAAGGAAATACATTTGGTTGTATAACAATTGTTTCTGAATGCCATTACCATACATAAAAAGCACTGCTGAAATAATGCAAATTATACATGTACTTATGTACAATACATTGAAAAAATATTTTATGTAATAGTAATACTTCATAAACCTTTGTAAACTTTCCTTTTTTTTTTTGAGGAAGAGCAGCCCTGAGCTAATATCCATACCAAAACTCCTCTTTTTGCTGAGGAAGACCGGCCCTGAGCTAACATCTATTGCCAATCTTCCTCCTTTTTTTTTTTTTCCCCTTTTCTCCCCAAAGCCCCAGTAGATAGTTGTACGTCATAGTTGCACATCCCTCTAGTTGCTGTATGTGGGACGCCTCCTCAGCATGGCTGGACAAGCGGTGCGTCAGTGCGCACCTGGGATCCGAATGCAGGCCGCCAGTAGCGGAGCACGCACACTTAACCGCTAAGCCATGGGGCCGGCCCCTAAACTTTCCTTTAAAATTGTTTTCTTTTTAAAATATATGAATAGTCAAAATAGTAGATTTGGCACTGAACAGATATTATAGAGATAAGATAGAAAACGTGTGCAAATATATTTGCCTCAATGCTCAATCCGCAATCAAAGGAACTGAGTGTGAAGGGCAGATGTAACATTTGCTCATGCTTACCACGTGCTCAACATTGGGCCTGCAATTTTGTAATCACGTAAACATCACAGCAACTTTGAGTAGTCAGTATCATCTCCATTTCACAGAGGAGGAACCTGAAGAGCAGGAACATAAGGTAATTGGCACAGCTCACATAACTAGTGAGTGGCAAGGCAAAGCTTTTCACTATAGAGTGGTTGTGTACCTCACGTGTGATGCAAAAGATGGTAGTTGTTTGGAAAAGCTGTGACAAGCAAATCCAGCTTGTGATTTCACATAAATTATTGCCAAGTATTAAAAGTGAATCAATTTTGAAGATAAATATTATGTAACTAATAGTACAAGTGGTAGGTGGACATTGCAACATGTTAGGACTAAATTAGACTGTGACTTTTTGTTTCTTCTTGACTTACTTCTTTTTCACCTATAACTTTTTATCATACAATTACCTATAGGATAAAATTCAAAGTTTGGCATTATTCTAGACAATCTAGCTCTAGCCAGCTGGCCTCTAAATTTATCTTTCTGAGAACTCCCCACCGGAGGCCAAGAAATTTATTTACTGCATTTCAAGGACACTGGGGGCATGGCTCACTTAAAATCCCCTCCATATTCCTTTCTGTCTATTGTTCTATTTCAAGATCTGCATTGTATCACCTCCACTATGATGCCACATAGCACAGACTCAGAATCCTCTCATTTCTCTTTATTTATAGAGCTTATTTTTTAAAGATTAATAACTTAAAAGTTATGTCTATACAGTCACGTGTTGCTTAACGATGGGGATATGTTCTGAGAAACGCATTGTTAGGCGACTTCTTTGTTGTGTGAACATTATAGAGTGTACTTACATAGACCTAGATGGTATAGCCTAATACACACCTCGGTTATATGGTACTAATCTTATTGGACCACTGTGGTATACGAGGTTCATTGTTAACTGAAACATCATTATGTGGTGCATGACTGTATATTGCAGGTAATTAATCCATAAATGTTTGTTTTGTACCTTCTATATGTAAGGCACTGTATTCAATTCCCTGGGCACTGTCTTCTTGGCTTTATAATCTTACAATATAATTGAGAGGCAAGAGATCCATACGTGAAAAGTGAACTTGTAAAAAAGTGACAGTAGAGTCCATGACCGTCATTATAAACAGACAATAGGATGCACTGGAAAGGTCATAATTTAGAATTAGACACATGGATTTTCTGCTTATTTAGTGTGACCTTGGGCAATTTACTTAAGTGTTCTGAAGATTTCTCATTGTAAAATAGGGGAAAATCTATTTTGCAGACCTATTGTAAATCATAAGATGATATTTTGAAAAATAGTTTGTAAACTTTATAGTAACTTGCAAGTATATTTTTATGTATCACAGTATTTTCTATGACCGAAGAATATACTACTAATAGGAATTTTGAGAATGAGTTATGAAAAACTGGTTTCCACATATAGGCCTAGGACAACAGTAAATTTAATATGGTCAAAAAGGAGTACCGTGTAATCACAAAATTCCCACTTTAGAGTAATTAAATAAGAAACTATTTTACATATGAAAGAACTTACTAGAAAAGATTAATTTGTCTCGCCAGATTTCAAGACTTCTTATAAAACAATGGTGATTAAATCAGTGTGCTTTTGATATCAGGAGATGCAGATAGATCCCCCCCTCCCCCACACACACATTCATACACACACACAAACAGAAACTTGGAGTATAACAGACGTAGCATTGTAGACCATTGGGGGGAAAAGACAATTAAGTGGGGTGGACAATTGTTAACCAGATGGGAAAAAAATACAATTAGATACCAACCTCACACTCTCTATAAAGCAAATAAATAATGTTCTAGTAGACTATAGACCAGATTGTGAAAATCTAAACCTTAAAACTTTAAAAACAAAATATAGGAGAATATCTATATGACGTTAAGGTAGGAAAAGGTTTCTTAAGACAAATGAAGCACAAGTTCAAGGAAAATTGGCAAGTTTTTGACTACATTAAAATGAAAAATTTCTGTATGACTCAAGAAATCATAAGCAAAATTCAGAGCCAAAACCTTTACTGGAAGATTATATTTTCAACACTCATAACTAACAAAAACTTTGTGTCCAGAATAAATAAAGAACAGATACAAATCAATTGGCAAAACACCAAAAGTAGAAAAAAATAGTTCTAGGATATGAACAGACAATTCACAAAAGAGGAAATGCATCTAGCCAATAACTATATGCAAAGATTTTCAAACTCTCAGTACTCTGGGAGATGCACCCATAAATCAGTAAATTTTAAAGTCTGATTATACCACCTGTTGGTGAGAATGTGGGGTGAATGAGAACTCTGACATTGCTCATGGGAATATAAATTAGCACAACTGTTTTGGAGGATAATTTCATGATTCTCAAAAAAGTCAAAGCTGCACATACTCTGCACATCAGCAATTTACTTCCACATATTGACCCTAAATAGACTCTCATATGAGGATGATGTGTTAGGCGCAAGGATATCTATTTCAATGTTGTGTAATAGTGAAAATGATAAACGTGGGATCAGCCAATTGTCTGTCAGTAGAGAAATGAATAAGAAAACTCTGGTTTAGTCTTACAATTAAAGGTTTAGCTGAAGGAAAAGATGAAATAAAGAAGAAAGTTATCAAAATGGGTAAATCTCAAGAACGTTAGGTGAAAAAAAGCAAGCTACAGAGTGATAGATTGAGTGATACCATGTCTACATAAAATCTATAACACTTAAAGGTATACATAGTTTATGGATGTATATCTGCATAAAATATGCTTGAAATGACACAACCAACTACAGTTTCATGTTACATCTGGGGAAGTTGGGAAACTAGCTGGGGGTGGAGTCTTAGTTGTATCAAATGTTTTATTCCTTAAAAGAAGGAATCTGAAGCAAAAAAGAGAAAATGTCAATGTTTCAAAGATCAAGATGGTAGGGATATGAGTATAAATAATCGTTTTACTATTTTATAAAATGCTTTTCTTTTGTATCTGTCACATATTTCTTTTTTATGATCCAGTAGTTCTACTCTTAGGTATTGACCTACGAGAAATGAAAGACTTATACAAGCATGTTCATAGCAGCCTTATTCTTAATAGTGCTAAACTTGAAATAATACAAAATGTCCAACAACAGGGGGAATGAGCATCTTATGCTCATAAGATGGAATGCTACTCAACAATAAAAAGAAATGAACTGCTGCGACACTTAACAACATGGATGAATCTCATAAAAGCTTTATGTTTGGGCTAAAGAAGACACAAAAAGCAATATTGTCAGATTCCATTTATACGCAGCAGGGTTGGCTACATAATTTGTATAACCCAGTGCAAAACGAAAATGTGGGGCCAGGGTTCAAAAAGCAGGAAAAAAGTGCCTTTAAAAGTACTAAGATATAAAGCTTTTTCTTTCTTCTACAGTCTGTCTACTTGTCATGGCATTTTTTATTCGTTATATTATGTTGTTTTAAGTAAAGAAAAATTAACATTAAAATAGTTAAATTTAAATTAAATTTCATATTAAATATTAAAATTTATTGTTCATCTTTGTATTGTGCGATGCCAGTTTTAAATGCAAATATAAGTACATCTATCTCATATGCTGAAAAACTGAAATTACACAATTCGTGTTTTGTAGCTCATACATGCATATGTATTTTGTTCTACCCAACAGTGGAAATGCTGGACAAAATTAATTTAATCATTTTTATTTCACTTCTTGATACATGAACATTCTACCAACACTCTGTACCTTTGTCTTAATCGTGAATAAGGTCTGAGGGTCAAGGAACTATGGGTTACACTCCGCCCTATTGTTCCTTTCCTTTTGTATCATCATTTTCAGCGTAAGTGTTGGCCAAGACAAGGAAGTAACATGAATAGGGAAAGATATGATAGGGTTCCTTGGTCACTGGTGTTTCTTAGAACACCATTGCTTTCTTTCTGTGTTTGAAGCAAGTTCTGGTTGGAACAGAAAGTGTGGCCTATGAGGCTGTGGGTGCCTGCACTTATTCATTCCTAGAGGCACAAATGTGCTTACCTCACTTGGAGTCTTGCCGCACTCCCACTCATTGTTCTTCCCTGGAATTCTGTCCTCGTGGAGCATTGCAAAGACCATATGTGAATGGGGAGACAGGAACGGCAGACACACATATTGCTCCATTGTCCAATCAGACTCAGTTTATAAAACACAAGTTCAAAGAGAAAATTATTAAGAATTCAAGACAGCAATAATAGTAGAGCACTACACTAAACATGGGGCCCTTTTGAACACAGTTATATGTGTATACATTTCAGTAATATGGATGTATACAAACTCAACGAACTTAAAACCTGTGCAAATATTATATGTAAATTGTAAGTAAATAAAAAATAAAACAACAAAAAATCACACCCCTTGGTCTTCTCCTAAGAGTGAAATTGCGAAAACTTTTTATATTTTATAGATTTAATTTTTCTGGTGAATAATCACATGTCAAACAAAACAGATTACATTTACCAGTTATCAGCCTCCTCTATTTCCTCCCAGCTCTATGATCTACTTCAATAGTTACTTAAAAGTGGCAAAACTATTACACAGTCACAGAGAGTAATTTTTTGTCTTGTTCCATATTTTTTTACAAAGAAAGCATAGTTATCCGTTTGAATACTATAAGACATGAAAAGATTATAATGATCAGTCTACAATTTCACCTAAACAACAAAGTACTGTTTGCTTCTTTTATGCCTTATGGAATACGTAATGTGTTTGTAATTCATGAGAAATCTACATATATTTTTCTCTATGATAGTATAACCCCTAGAGAGAAAAGACTTAGATAGGGTTCATGATATTTTGCCTCACTCTACTCATTTGTCCTGGTCAAGGATGCGTATTGAAGGACATTTCCCCCAGTGCCATTATAATCACACCATTGCAAAGGAATGAACTTCAGTATTGCTGAGACTTTTGTTCACACTTAGTTCTCACATCTGCAATTCGGTAAAGAGCTTTCACATACTTTCTTATGCTGTTATTTTGCCATTTTCCCAACCACTAATCTTCAGCAGGATGGTGAATTATTTTCACACTTGTCTGTAGTGCAGAAGCTAATATATTGTTTAATTACTTCTCAGTTCATCGAGGCAGTGTTTGATAGAGGTACTTTATGAAGAGACTTATGAATACATTTTTTGTACCTAGTGCTGTGTTATTTGTTCAGAGCTAGTATCATTACTTTCAATATTTGCTATGTTTAAAAGAAAAAATAGTTTTAATAAAATACTACAAATGGAAAACATTTCAGGCATGAAAAAGTTTTTTTAAAGCATATTGTGTCCAACAAATTGCTCAGTGCTTTTATATGTTGCCCACCTGGAGCACCCCTCAAGCCTAGGCTAGGGGTACAGCCTGGGAAGACACAAGTATTTACAAGCCTGTCCAGAGGAAGAACACAACGAATGGAAAACACCTTCTGAATCTCAAAAACCACTACTTGAATTACTATTATTTACTAACAATTCAATTTGTTCTTTCTTCTGTTTGAAAATTATATGTCTGAGCATGTTTCTCCCCGTGTTCTGCATCAGTATTTTGATCTTTTGGCTGGGTAGTTTATATTGTTATCCCCCCAAGAACTATATTCAACATGTCTGGACCCAAAAACACCATTCTCCTCTCTAAACCAGCTCTTCCTTTTCTCTTCCTTAATTCTATTTTACCATCCTCTCAACAATCAAGATTTCAGTGCTGTTTGACTTCTATGTTTTTCTTTCTCCCTCAAACCTACGTTCTGAATATTTTTGTCTGCAAAGTGCCTCAAGAATCGATTTTCTCTTTTCCATGCCTTCTCTACAATATTATGCTAGGTCTTCCTTCTTTTCCTCTGACTGTTGCAATAGCACACAACTTTTCTTCCCTTCCTTAGTTTCTCCCCTTTTTACTGCATCAGGTATAGTCCCAGCCAGAGGGATCTTCTTAAAACGCAGTTCTGAATCTATAACTTTTAAAAAACTCAGTCAAGAAAATTAGTCTTTCTGAGGAAGACTGACAAACTGAGAGGACAAATTATAGTTACCACTCCCCATCGTTTGCATAGGATGAATTTGCCTCAGATGTGGAGTTGGAGAGCAGTCCTGCCTCCAGGGGTCTCAATGGTCAATATCCTTCGTGGTATTGTTAGCCTGTTGGGATATAAAGAATTAGAGCTGCAAGATTCCTTTGTGTCTCTCTGACCCCCCAAAAATATGCATTCCTAACCTTTACTCTCAAAAATAGTTCTTTATGACCATTTTTGTTTATTTATCTATTTATTTTTTACTGAGGAGGATTCACCCTGAGCTAACATCTGTGCCAACTTTCTCTATTTTGTATGTGGGTTACCACCACAGCGTGGCCGCCAACAAGTGGTGTAGGTCCACGCCGGGAACCAAACCTGGGCTGCTGAAGTGGGGCATGCTGAACTTAACCACTAGGCCATAGGGCCAGCTCCCCATTTTTATTTTTAACATTATGGAATATATAGAAAACTATAAAATTATAATGTACAATACAGTGGAGTAAACAGGAGGGGATGTGGGGCATCTATATGATGTTTAGTGAAAAGATTCATTACATTCATTTTATATGATGTAAATATATACTTTGTAGATATTAAATATTGAATGTGTTTAAAATTTCCATATAATATCAGGATTTGTAATGAGAAGCTTGTACTTCCTTCCCTAAACATATCATTTTACTATTAGGTTTTATGCTTTCAATGGCTGTATTTAAGTCCTGATTGATACTTCTGGATGATGATCTCTTCGCTTTCTTGATAGCCATCATTAAAGAAAAATTTTGTTCACATAGGTATGTGATTTAAAAATTGAAACTCTTTTTTCAACCATTCAAGTAAAGTATTTGTAACAGTTGAAATTGTATTTAAAGCAACTCTTTCTTTTTTTCCCTCAGAGATGAAACATTGAAATTATTTTTAATGTTAATGCATTTTGAATCTACTTGAACTTTGCTGTGTCACAATTTCAAAATAATGATGAGGCTCTAATTTTCAGAATGTGGATGCATTTTTAGAGCCATCATCTACCTGAAGCTAGTTTGAATCAAAAAAGAAGCAAATTAGCCACAAACCCACAGAAGCATTACAAATACATGATGGCAGAGAGTCAAAGCCACTGCCTGGGTACTGCTTGCCAATAATTTGGTCTATCCTCCTGCTCCCCATTCCCACCCCCTGCTGGTACACTTAGGGTTGCCTGTTGGCTCCTTGGGCATCTGGGACATGAACTCCAGTAGCTCTGTTGGCTCCTTTCCCATGACGGGCAGCAATGCATGCTGCAGCTGGCTGCTGAAAGAGACCCCCAGGAGCTGGAGTACCACACACTGGCTAAATGCATGATGGGGAAGCAGCAAGTACTAAATGAAGCTCATCAGGCTCACTGCCAACCAATGAGGGCTGCCAGGTCAGTCCTTGCTCTGCCAGGGCCGCTTCCTAGGAACCCTGGACAGAGGTGCTCATTGCCTGAGGCAACCGGTCTAGGAGCTCTCTGACTGCCAGTGCACAGCCCCGTAGGCTTGGAGGATCAATATTTAGCATACCTGAACCAGTTTTCAGTACACAAGTACCAACAGGTTTGCCTTGGCACAGGAGTTGGAAGGCATTGCCATAAAGCTCTCTCTTCTCTCTCTCTCTTAAATAAGGCTACTTCAAGGCAGAATGGATTAGGACCTCCTGTCAAGAGATATTTTCCTAGGCCAGATTGGATAGTTTTGGATCTATCTCGGGCTTTTTAACCTGAATCTGCAAAAACAGACCTCCAACATCACTCTCACTTCACCAGTAATGATGATTCCCTTGATAACTAATTAATAAATTTCATACCATGCAGATCATGGCCTCTACTACGTCCATTAATACCCTTAACCAAGTGGATCTCCAGCATATTCATGTATATGTCCCATCTCTGTTTAAACTGGATGCTTTGTATGGTGGCTTGGACGTGTCAACTCAGTTAAGCTGGGGACTTCATCCTCCAGAATAAGCCTCTCTGTGTGGTTCTTGAGGAACTTGTGTGAGAGTTGGAAGGCAGAAGTGAAGCAGTGGCTGTTACTCTCTGAAGGTGGTATTAGTTGGATGCTGAGATGAAGAAATGTAGAGGTGCCTGGGGGGTTCCAACCTGTCCTGGCTCTCCTCTGCTGCATGTCCAGCTCCTCTCCCAACTGCTCACCCTGCTGACCAATATCAGCCCCTGGCCAACCTCCGGTAGCTTGGCTGTGGACTCACAAATGTGTTAGCTACACAAAGGTGACAGCTTCCTTTAGATCTCCCTGTGAACTCCCCTTCCTAGGCCCATTTGCTGATAGATGAGCCTGGTTCTCAGATTGACAGGCGGCTGTCTCCTCTGATCCTCCAACTCCCCCTTCTGGATCCTCATTTCCCCAGCTCCACCCACAATTGTGTGACACCCAATTCCTATTGCAAATCTATATTCTATAACATTCATAGTGACTCTGCTGCCCTGTTTGAATCCTGTCTCATACACCTTGTTCTCCATATACCTCTATTTCTCTAACTTTCTGGTCTCATCTCTTTCCACAACCTGTATCTTCCACCAGAAATGCTTCCCCTCTCCATTTGTGATAGAAGAAATCTTATCCATTCTTTGAAAATTCATTTCCAGTATCAATTCTTTCTTGAAGTCCTCCTGGTCATCCCAAGTAGAGACAATTTCTCTCTTGAACTCCTGCACATTTGTACTTTTTATGGTTCTCTTTTCTCTCTCATTTCTTTTTTCCTGAGGAATATTAGCCCTGAGCTAACATCTGTGCCAATCTTCTTCTATTTTGTATGTGGGTCGCCACCTCAGCATGGCTGACGAGTGGTGTAGGTCTGCACCCGGGATCCGAACCTGCCAACCCAGGCTGCCAAAGCGGAACGTGCCAGACTTAACCACTACGCCATGGGGCTGGTCCCTCTCTCTTGTTTTTATAGTAAGTCATTGTATTCTTTCTAATAGAAAGCAAACCTCTTCAAAGATGGAAACTATGACTTAATCCTCTTGTACCCTAAGGCATTGCATCTGTAACATACTTAACATTCAATGAATATTTGTTGAATTGAATTGAATATAGGTACAGAAATAAAATCCCTAAGAAGTTTAGTAATTAGCCCAAGGTTATAATGGGAAGCCAGTTAACCTATTAAAAATATTTGAGGAAAATTTGGTATTACCCAACAGGCAAAGATCACTAATAAAATTTTAAAAAGTTATATGCTCTTGATGTATCATTCCAGGGCTGTTTTTTATAATGTAATGCAGATAATGCAGAGTGGAGTATTTATTTTGGTTTCTTCAAAAACAATGAAGAAAAACAAGATAAATTTGCAAGTAGGTTCATGATCATTCAAATTCAAATGATTTTTAAACTTTGTTGTTTTTAATCCAGAGAATTCATGTATATTTTTCTACAAATGAAATTTTATGTGAAATTCCAATATATAAACAGATAAAAGCGGAGCAGCCTAGGATGATGCATAGGCCAAACCTACTCTTTCCCCAGCAACCTGTGGCCTGTCAGGCACCTCTGGGGAAGCGAGGGCTCAATGAAACCCAATTTAAAAACTGCCACCACAGCATTTTCATTTGTGAGGGTTAAATCTCATTGTGTAAAGACACGGCGTGTTAGACATGCAGAATGTCAGGCCCCATCCTGGACCTACTGAATTGGAATATGCTTTTTAGGAAAATTCCCAGGTGATTCTTATGCACTAAAGTCTGTGAAGCACTAATTTAGAGGATTTGGGGGATGTTAGGATAGGAAAGAGGACAAAATAAGAATTTACACATAGTAGACATAGGAAATAAGATTCAATAAATTGTATAGATGAGGGAAATTGTATGATTTCCTGTATGACTCTGGGCTGGGGCTGGCCACAAGAGAAGTGCGTGTAACATTTGGAAGGTTGGGGAAGCAGCAGCAATGACTCAGAAGGTCTGGTGCAGGTTCCGGGTGCTGCTGCAGCTCATGCGTGTGGCCCCCGATCTGCAGGTTTACCTGCTTGGGGCGGGGCAGCATGGGGCCGGCAGCCACATCTGCAGCAGCTGCTTTAGCACTTGCTGCCTCTCCTCCTTCAGCTTCCCTAAGTCCTGGGCCAGGCGCACGTGCAGCTCCATGGGGCAGGGCACCAGATACATCTGCAGGTCCCTGGAGTTGCCATGATAACGGAGAAGGAACTTGAATTCAAATCCATCTGTCTCTGAAGCATGGGTTCTTAGTTTACCACTTTATTCTGAGCCTACTGGGAAAGAATCACTTAAATCAGTAAGGTGAACTTTTAATGTGTTGTATTCTGTTTGAGAAATGAAGAAAGTGTCGGCACTTGGAATCTCAATTCTCCTTTGCAGGAGAGGGTGGTCAGTCTCCAAACTGGGCCCCTGATGCGTGTGTGCTGTGAAGTGAGGTTTAGCTCATTCTAGCAGACCGAGCTAGATTCGGGGCCCACAACGGAATGTGGCAAGAGTCAGCAATGCATGGGAGTAGCTGAGTCAGATTAGAAAATTGATAAAGAGCAAGTGAGGTAAGCCATGAAGATAAATATTTTTACCCACCAGGTTGACAAATAAGTAAACAAATCCCCTCATGGCAACTCTGTGAAAGAAATGGACAACGTAAATTGATAGAGGCCAGATGGGTAGTGGTATATCAAGCGGTAAAATGTGAACACACGTTGCTCTAGCAATTTTACTGCTAGGATTTTTTCCAGTCTTGCAGGACCAGAGGAGCATACGGTCTAAGGTTAATTTTTCCCCACAACTGAGGCAAATGCCATCTGAGTACTCTACCTGACGCCCCATGAATTAGATTTTCTACCCTGACTGGTGATAGCAGGCACTATTCCTGGCCCCGTGAGAGCACCAAATGCTGTTCCCTTGAATCCTCTCAGGTGGTTCTTTCCCTGGCCTCGAGTTGTTTCTTTACATGCAGCTGCTGGTTAGTACTCAGAGGAATACTTGAGGAGGACCCTCTGTGGGGTCCCAGCTTTCTCTCTTTGGGCAGGTTTTTTCTCCAACTCGCTACATTGCCAAATCTAGCCTCTTTGGTCTCACCAGAGTCTCGCTTCCCTCTCCTCAACGCAGGGAGACCTTGCCCTCAGGTTGGGCCTTGCTGAGTTCTCCCTTCCTGCATTGGAGCCTGGAAATTGTCTCAAAGCAGTCAGCTGGGACAGTCACTTGTCATTTGTTTCTTATCTCTTAAGGATTACCGTCCTTCGTTGTCCGATGTTCAGTGTCTTTAAAACCATGGTTCCATATATTTTGTCTGGTATTCTTGATTGCTTCAGGCAGAAGGGTAAATCTGACGTGTTATTCCATCCTGGCCAGAAGCAGAAGATTTGCTTTGAAGAGAAGGATATGTGTATAGAGGATAATTACTAACCAGAGTATATGGAAATAGTTATTAATTGACAAAAACTTGTTTTGCAGCCATTTACTCTTTCAAGTTGCCTGGGTGGCTTTTTCCCAGGGCTGAACTTTGTTCTATTTGTGAAAGGGACATATCTTGGGGTGTCAGGATGTGGGTGGGGGTGACATTTGCAGTCCAGATTCCTCCTTGGTGTGCTTTACCGTCCAAATGAGCAGTTCTGGAGAGGAGTCAAGGTGCTGACGTTGTGGGAAGGGCACCACTAGGTTTGGTTCTATAATTTTAGAGGCATTGTGAATTTTGTCTCATTTCAGCACAACCATTGATAGCTAAGACCCTTTAAGTGAATCTTAGCTCTTTAAAGTAATACATTTGATTCTTCTCCTAAGTGGTTTGACAGGATCGTTTCCCTTCAGGACTAACAGCTTTGCATAGCCTTATCTTTGTACCAAGAGGCCTGGTCACTAACTCTTAGCACTTTTCAGTCCTATATCTTTTTTTTTTTTTTTTTTTTTGGTGAGGAAGATTAGCCCTGAGCTAACATCTGTTTCCAATCCTCCTCTTTTTGCTGAGGAAGATTGGCCCTGGGCTAACATCCATGCCCATCTTTCTCTACTTTATATGTGGGACGCCTGCCACAGCACGGCTTGATAAGCGGTGCGTGGGTCTGCACCTGGGATCCAAACTGAGAACCCTGGGCTGCCAAAGAGGAGAGCATGAACTTAACCACTACGCGACGGAGCTGGCCCCAGTCCTATATGGTTTTGAATCTCAGAACAAGCCCAAATCCCTGGACAAGTCAAACACATAATACTTTATATATTTAATTCCAATGTCTCCACTTTGCCAATTTTCTGGTAAGTTTCATATAAATTTCAGCTAGAATTAATATCAGATATAAGCAATATGCATGTCCAGCTGGAGTTTAAAGATAATTTCCAATCATTTTTCCCTTTGAAAGTTCCTGCCTTCTCTCGCTTTCTTCTTCTAAAGATAGGAAGTAAGTTTTCTGTGTAAAATATGAGTTTGTGTTGCTGTTGTGTGACTTTAAATCAAACCTATTTTCTGTCTTTTACTGTTACTGAAATACATTGCAAAAACTATATCACATTTAAAAAATTTTCCAAGTTCTTTTCAGATATGACACTTTTCTTTTTGTCGTGGGTTAATGAAGCTAAGCTTCCTGTTTGGTTTGTGAGTTTTATTTAAGAATGTAGTAAGAGAAACATGTAAACAAATCTTTTAATTTTTTTACTGACCCAAGGCAATAAAAAGATCTTGTTAACTTATAAAAACACTTTTTGGATTATTTCTCCAAAATAAGAAGCTCTGCTTGCCCAAAGAAATAACAAACTGCCTTTCAGTCAGCTGCAAATGTGTATAAACAAATCTAGTGAGGAATTATCTTGGCAGAGTATGGTCATATTTTTATCTGGAAGATTTTCTTTTATTTCCACATGACAAACATATGCTAGTGAATTCTGACCAAATGCTCGAGGTGAAATGAATTGAAGGAAACCCTTGGCAGACAGCATTTCTTTGCCTTCCCATGACACCTTACAGTGGCATAAAGATCTCCCTTAAGGGTTCACTTATATGTTAAGACACACAGGCCAATCATTGGAATTAAGCTTCTTGGAACCGATTCACTGCAGACTAATATAACTGTATCTCTTATAAACAAATGTCGTTTAGAATAGATTTCCAACACTTTGTTTTTGAAGAAGCACACTTTATTTCACTGTAGTTCTTGCAATCTGCTCCCCAGACACTTCCTTGTTATTTTAGTCACTATCTACCGGAAAGCCACTTGACCAGCAAAGGGAAAATTTTTCTGCTGAAGCCTTCATATTTCTTTAGGTAAAAGATACTTGTTGTCACTAAATTTGTGAGTTTGATTTTTCCAAGTAATTTACATTAGATTCAGAGAACCAAGTTTCTCACCAGAAGTACTTAAATAGTTAAAAAATACATTTAGATATGATTCCTTAGTAAGAATTTTACAATGCAGCAGTACCACTCTTAGAGCTGGATGACTAGAGCTCCTGCCCTGGGTGCCCTGACCTCCAGCCGCCTCCCTCGTCTCTGGGTCAGGGCACCTGCACACCTGGAGCTTCTGTTCTCCTCCCCCTCCTACTGCTACATGCCCTCCAGGTTCTCCAGGACCACAGAATTCCCTGTGCAAAAGCATGGGCTTGCTTTCAAGCCCCAAGCCTGCTTTTGATGACTGCACAGTCATCTTCCCTGGATGGGTCACCTGAGGCCCAAGTGAACTCTAGTTCTTCACCCCTGTGGCTGCAGAGTCACAGAGGTACTGTGGGGAGGGGCAGGAGTCAGAGCATCTAGATAAGGACTGGCTTCTCCACAGATGTGCATTGAAGCCCAAGTGGATCTGGGTGGTGGTGGGTGGAAGCCGTGGGGGCATAGGGACCTTTGATTGAGTTCTTCCTGGGCTGTAAATGATAGGGGATGGCCTTGGATGGAGAAGGAAGAAGTCATGAACATTGAAGTGCATATGGTTTTTCTCTGAGACAATTTATATATAGTATGTAAAAGGTATCAATAGCATTGAGTTTAAATAAAAGTACAATGAGAAGATGACAATCAAATCAGTTGTCAAGGGCAAGAGATCTTTAAATTATACATTTAAGGTCTGCAATGGTGTCTCCTCCTTTCACCTGTCCTCCTTCCTCCAAGGCCTTACCCTGAGAGTGTTCCTAGTCAGGGGGAGGAAGAGCAGGAGGCATGCTGAAGGGCCATTCCTGGGTGCACGTCACTGTCCAATTGGAGCAGAAGTGAAACTGGCCATTAGTGGTATTGGGAATCATCATGGAATTAGCTGAAGGCAATCAAGGGTTCCATGTCCATCAACTGGGAGAGAACAAATAAGGCTTTAGCAGTCAGGTGCTCGTGTTAACTTTTCTGCTGGAAATCAAGGTGGGAGGTCTTTGGTAGTAACAAGGAACTGGATTTACCCTCTTGCTTGAACAACAAAAACTGAAGAAAGTACATGAAACAGTGGTTTATCAAGACATGGGACATCACTTAACGTACGACAGGGATCCTTGAGCGAGGAGAAACAAATAAGGTGAGCCCTGCGATTACCCCAGTTTACTGCCTGAGGGAGTTTCTGGGCCATGATGGAGAGAGGAAGAACCCAGGTAGATGTTGGTAATACCCTTGAATAGAGAAGATGAAGCTGAGAAATCAGGTAGGCTAAAATGGCGAAAGTTTATAGGGCATTATGCTCAATGAGGTGTCAGACAAAGAAAGACAAATATTGTATGATATCACTTCTTTGTGGAATAAAAAAGGCAGAACTCACAAAAACAGAGTAGAATGGTGGTTACCAGGGGCTGGGGGTGGGGGAATTAACAGATGTCGTTTAAGGGTAAACACTTGCAACTAGTAGATAAATAAATACTGGAGGTCCAATGCACTGCATAAAGATTATAGTTGACAATGCTGTATTATAAACTTCAAAGTTGCTAAGAGGCTAGATCTTGTTCTCACCACAAAAAAGTAATAATAATGTGACGTGATAGAGGTGTTAGCTAACACTACAGTGGTAATCATATTGCAGTGTATAAATGTATTAAATCAACACCTTAAACTTATACAACGTTATATGACAATTATATCTTAATTAAAAAAAAAGTATATAGGGCAGAGTACCTGAGAGGAGGGAGATTTGTAGAACTTCAGAGGTCTGTAGAGGTCTCCCTAGAGTCTTCATCTGAGTATAGACCAGTGCTTGTGTGGGAGGAAGTTACCTGAGGCCAAGGAGGAAAAGAACACTCAAAAGGTTCATAAAGAACAATCCCAAATAGTCTAAACACTCCAATTACAAGGCAGATATCCTCAGACTGAATATAAAAGCAATGTGGTTAGAATCTAAAATGGTACCTTGAAAGAATAATTAAACACTTTAATATTAAATCAAAGCTTAGTCACCTGAATTTTAAAAAATTACTTTAAGTTTGTAATGAAAACTGATTCATGACCATTGGGAAGATTTGTATAATTTTATAAAACTTGTATCAAAATTAAAATATATTTGTTTCAATTACATCTGTATTTTGACAAAGCTAATCACGTATAAGCATTTAACATTTTTTTTCCCAAAATTTCTTCAACACTCATTCATCATTGTGGATGAATAAATATATGCTACAAAAAATTTTCCGTATCAATGATGCCATGGAATTTACCGTTTCCATGGTGGGGAGGTAATTTTTACTGGAAAAAGGCCTACTGAGTTTTCAGCAGGGTCTGAATAAAAAAATGATTTGTTAAAATTTGCTGGAGTCTTTTGGATGCCTATGCTCAGTCTTCTGGACAAATGTTAGTTCATGAACTGAATTCAATATTCAGATAGGCCAGGGCATTAAACATCAGCAGAGAGTTTGCCATAAGCCAGGCACTTTTCTAAAATCCTCACAACAACTTGGTGATGCAGGTACTATTATTACCACTCTCATTTTTATAGATGAGGACCCTGAAGTCCAGAGAAGTTAAGGAATTAACCCAAGATACTCAGTAAGTGGCTCAACATGAATCACGTATGTTCTGAGTAAAGAACCAACTATTCTGATTATTAATTTATATCACATCACTTTGGCGTTTTACTTCAATCTTTCATGGTAATGAGGAAAGTATAAGCTTCTTATATTTGAACTGAATTTGTCCACAAGTATGGCAAGTGAATTCTGGATTAATCTCTTTAGATTAGGATTCTTCTTGCCCTCTTAGCTGTGTACTTGGTTTGGGGAAGTTTCGCTGGGTCAGCACTAGACTCACATGCCTCAGCAAGGAAGCTGACAGAACATGACCACTTCTTTTTATTTAGATCTGCATAAATTATTCCAGAATTTTTTTCCCCATTTTATGACATATTTCCAAATGTCTATGGATTCCATTCAAAGTAATATATCTTTATTTCTGTAACAATGCACACATTTATTTCAACATACTCAAAATCTCTTGTTGATAATGATGAGTATGTAGAATGTTGTCTTAGCTTGGGTGGCCATAACAAAATACCACACACAAGGTAGCTTGAACAACAAAAATTTATTTCTCACGGTTCTGGAGGCTAGAAGTCTGAGATCAAAGATCAAGTTGCCAATATGATCGGTTTCTGGTGAGGTTTCTCTCCTTGGCTTGTAGATAGCTGCCTTCTCTCTGTGTCCTCACAAGGCAGGGGGAGAGAGAGAGAGAGAGCGAGAGCAAGGTCTCTGGTGTCTTTTCTTATAAGGGCACTAATCCCATCATAAGGAGTGAATTCTCACGACCTTAGCTAAACCTAATTATCTCCCAAAGTCCCAATCTCTAAATAGCATCTCATTGGAGATTAGAGCTTCAACATAGGAATTTTGAGGGCATACAATTTAGTTCATAGCAAGTATCTACATTACTTTCTCAGAGTTGCCTTCTCATACAAAAAACCTTAAATCAATTCAAAGACTTTACCACTTTAACAAGAATTGGAAAAATAAATTCCTTTTTACTTAAATTTTTATAAAGATGATTTTGCATTCCAATTTTTATTTCAGTGAAAAGATTTTTCTTTATTCTATTGCTGCTACAAATAGTAGGTTGGAGGTAAAAATAGGTATAGGACGCCTTTCTTAGTATTACATTTGTTTTTATGTAAAATTTTGTGATCTGAATCTTTGTGATTTTTCTCATGTACAGCACATCGTAAAAAGAGATATGCATTTCAAAAAACAATTGGTCTCAGTGGTTCCTATGGACAAAGCAATCTGGATAAATGTCACCTGGTAATATGCTTTAAAAAAAAAGAATATTACACCAAAAATGACGTGAAAAAAACATTACATTAGGAAGCACAGTCTAGCAATGGAGAACAGTGCCATCCAGAGGATAGGCAGTGTGTGTGGTAAATGGTAAAATTACTGAAGGCAAATTAGTCTGTCAAACATTTCCTTAAAAGTCTCCTCCTCCTTCTCCTTCTACTTTGTTTTTTTTTTGTGAGGAAGATCAGCCCTGAGCTAACATCCATGGTAATCTTCCTCTTTTTGCTGAGGAAGACCGGCTCTGAGCTAACATCTATTGCCAATCCTCCCCCCTTTTTTCCCCAAAGCCCCAGTAGATAGTCGTATGTCATAGTTGCACATCTTTCTAGTTGCTGTATGTGGGACGTGGCCTTGGCATGGCTGGAGAAGTGGTGCGTCGGTGTGCGCCTGGGATCCGAACCCGGGCCGCCAGTAGCGGAGCGCGCACACTTAACCGCTAAGCCACGGGGCCCGCCCCCTCCTTCTCCTTGTAAAGCCTTTAAAATAATTCATGGATTCTAATTCTATTAGAATGTAATGTAAAATTTAATAACAACAACTGTTTAAGCATAACACCAGCCCTACATTTGTATTATTGTATATTATCTTCATAGCTACCCATGAGACACCATTTTAGGGTGTCACAGAGGCTCAGAAAGTTTTGCAATTGGCTCAAGGTCACAGAGTTAACATGAGAGGGACTCTCCACTCCAGCATTTGACCCTGAAGCCCATGTTTCTAACCACTATATTTGAGTTGATTCATTCAGATAAAAATATTTATTATTCAGGGGCAATCCTCAGATATTCAGGTAGAACTTGACCTGCACTAGTCCCTCCTCTGCTGTGAATTGACTGCCCTCTTTCTTAGCCATTGGCTGGCTCTGTCTTGAACAGCCTGGTCAAAGAAGCCTGTACAGTCTCCCACTGTGAGAAACTGGTTGGTTATGCTCTTTCTCTATCCAGGTGAATTAGAGTCTTTTGCCCCTGGGGTTGGCTGCAAACGGCAAATTTGAAACCATAAAATATCAAGTATCAAAAGGCAAATGGCTTTGCTTATTCTGACTTGGAAACTCTTCTGGAACATACCTCCAAATGACTAAAAAATCTTCTTTACTATGGTAGGATGGAAAATTTAATGCATACATTTGAGGCTGATTTTAATATCGATTGTATATGTAAGAGAATGTGGAGTTTCACTTTTGCTGTTGTCTCAGAACTGTGGTTGAAACCCAAAGCTGAAGACACAAGGCACTAAGTATTCCTAAACCATTAATAGCTGCCAAGGCTCAGTAAAGGGGCATTTGTCCCTGCCGCCACCACTAGTTACCATCTCCCTTTCGCGCCCCCCTCATTTCCTCCTGCTGTCCTGGAACTTGAGGGAGGGAGAACATTCACAATTAATGGCTGGAGCTTCCTCCCTCCCCTGCCCTTGGAGGAGGAGACAATGGTGTTTTGCCATCCAAGGAGCCAAGTAAGTCAACTTCAATAAAATCCTGAGGAAGATTGTGTGTGTCTTGAAAAAGGGGAGACTGACAGCCTGTTCTTCCAGAGATTTACTCAGCTGAAGGATCTGGAGACTAATTCTGTTGCTAAAAGTATGAATGCTTTTGAAGGATATCAGAATATGCCACCTCAAAATATGCCACTTTGGCATAAGGATTATTTTGAGCTAAAGACAATTGAGAATCAACAGATGCAGGAAGGATTCTCTGCCCTCCCCTTATCTGCCTGAAAGCAGGGCATAACTTTGCCTTTGAGGAAGTTGCCCCCACCCTTCTCCACCAGGTTGAGAAGAGTGACTCTTATCACTGAAGATAGGAATTTGACACCAAGATAAGTTTGCATAAACAATCTTACTAAAATATTTCTTATCTTCCATTAGTTCCCTCATATATTTCCTAGGCATTTCCCTATAATTTATTGTCCCTTGAAGCCCAAATCCTCTTTCCTTTGTTAAAAGGACTCCCCTAGTCTCACCAGTTCTTTGAGTTTCACTTCTCTGTGAACTCCTGTGCACGTAAATATTAATAAAAATTGTGCATCTTTTCTCCTGTTAAATCTGTCTCTTGTTAGTTTAATTCACAGGCCCCCAGACTTAACCTAAGTGGGTAGAGGAAAGACTTTTTCTCCTCGACACTTTTCTTTTCAGTTTTCTTCCCTCACTATGGGAAAGAAGAGGAAAATGCTTGACTGTGTCTCCTGATGTTTGAAGACCTGTCGTGGTGAGGCTGAAGGAGAAAAGTTGCCCCTTGGAGGGGCCCTTGGAGACTGGGAGGATTTCAGACACAGAGAGGTCCAGCATGAAACTTCACATGTACACCATTTATGTAGAGGCTGCCGCATAAGGAAACTAGAAGTAAAGCAGGGACCCTCCCAACCAACATTGTGGAGACAATCATGTTAAGAAGAATTTTGTTGCCTCCGTTCCCATTGTCATTTTGTCCCCTAATCAGAGTAGCAAATATCTATAAGAAGGAAGAAAAGAAGATGTCTCAGAGACAAACCACACCTCCTTTTCCACTTCGCCATTAAAGTTTGCATGGAGTAAGGGAGAGAGTAAGAGAAGACAAGATCTTTGAGTCAAGTGTGAGATTCAAGTTTTAAAAAAATAAATAGCATCAAGTCCTAATTACTGGTAAAAAGAGGTTCTAGTAACTGAAAATGACTATGGAACCAACTTAAGACAGTGTTAAGGTAGCAATCACTCAGTTGGAGAAGCAAATTTGATCCAGTATTGCTGGTGGGCATAGTGGGAAGAAACAAGTCATTTTGTAATTCAACTCCAACAAATTAAGACTCCTCAATCAGCAGGTATATTTATAAGAGAATTATTTCCCCCAGCAAATTTCAATGTAATTTTCTTTATGGGCAAGGCTTCAATTGCTTTTTATGTTATCTAGACCATGGCTGTCCAATAGAACTTTCTGTGATGAAAATGTTCTATATGCGTGCAGTCCAATATGGTATCCAGTAGACGTATGTGGCCATCGGGCAATTGCTATGTGGCTTATGATGCTGAGGAACTGAACTTTTAATTTTAATTAATTTTGATTTAAATAGTATCATGTGGCTAATAGCTAAAGTATTAAACAGCACTGGTCTAGACTCTTGAAAAAAAATTGGGATAGAGGCAAAGGTGAAGATAAGGAAAGTTTTATGTTAATAGAACGTTTTTCTCTTCTTGTGAATTTGTTTATTCTTTTTTCAAAGGGTTGTATAGAGGTATCAATGTGTGCTAACTTGGTGAGGACCTACTTTAACTCAACTTAAAGAAAATCTTTACAGTCATAAAATTAAGTCACATGTTTAATGACTCATTTGTTAACTTTATTGTTGAAAGAATGAAATGCTTGGATTCCACTCTCTAAAAAACTGAGCCATAGAAAATCTTTATTTAGAGATTATTTCCCCATGGGTTATTTTTCCAGGAATATTTGCTTTGACCTTAAAGTAAGGTTAAAAGTTATCCTTTCTCCCTTAAATTTATTCTGTTCCTCAATATTGCTGTCTTTTAGTTTGACTGTTTATATCAAGGAATGGCTAAATTAAGGAGTCAAGAAAGCCAAGATGGGGCAGGGACCTTTCTAGTGCATAGGAATTCTTCATAATACTCTTGCCAGAATCAAGATGGATACGATGGTGTTCTGATCTATTTCAAAAGGAGATAAGAGAAAGCTATGTTCTACTTTCTCTTATCAACATAAACCAATAGTCTGATTAATATCATCATTTCGGGTAATTGGCTGCATAAACTTTTGTTACAGCAAATAGAAAAGCAAACAAGCTTCTCTATACTGATGACGTGGTGGTCCTATCACGGATTAGGAGGAGTCCTTCTGATTGCCTACTACAGTTAAGAGAACTAAGATAGGTTTTCTTGGCTGAGGAACTCCAGCATTCACATGGTGAATATTTTTAATGTTTTTATCCAACAGGTTGGCGGAACATTTTGTAGTGAACTCATTCTGGTTTGCTCAACAGGAAGCATAACTGCTCCAAATCAGTTATTGTCAGCGGGGGTCCCAACTGGCTGTCTGCAGGCCAAATTCTGCTAGGAGACTGACTGCCACACTGTGTTTATATTTTTGAATGTGAACACCTCTAGGTAAGCATCTCCAATTTTTCTCTGTTCACACCCGGCCCCATTACACATTTAGTGACACCTGAGGGCTTGTGAGTTGGCAATCGTCATTCCAATCAAACTGTCCTGAGATTCCTCTATACTCAAGGCAGCTCATTGACAATAACAGCTGCCCGGTTGTCTACATCTTGCTCTGTGGGGCTCAACTTAGTGGTGATGGCTTTGAACAAATTCAAAGATTTGGGGTAAAAGTTGACTCTGCTGTCAGGCAATTCTGGAGTCTTCAACTATTTAGCTCCTGCCAATTTATGATTAAAGTGAGAGATGTTGGAAAGAAGCCATATATGAGACCATTATGATAAGTTCCTCTAGGTTCTATCCTTGTAGCAAGTTAGATCAAAAGTCATCTACTTGGACTATGTTAGCTTTTCACATAAAAATGTTTTTCCTGAAATAAAATTGAATGTTATGTCCTGCTCTATAAGGAAATGTTGGATGAAAAAATTTCATTAATCAGTGTCTTCCTATAAAGACATGTGGGATACATTTCTTTATCCTTAATGCCAGAAAAGAAGTTTGACTGTCTTGAATTGGTGTGCTTCTTTGTATCAGACAATGAGAATTTCCTCACCTATAATGTTTCCTTTTTACCTTGGCTGTCAGAATATTAAAATTAACTGAAAATTATCTCATGGCTGCTTCCTTTCACGCTCTCTTCTTTCTCTATCTGCTTTCTCATCTCTCTTTTACCCTTGATGCTTTTCTATATGTGTGTATATAAATTTACTTGCAACTAGTTTCAATGGTCTTTTGAAAGCACATGGCTTAAAAACTGCAAATAAATTATTAATCATGAAACATAGCCATATTCAAATACGCCAAATGACTTTTAAAGATTCTATGATTCTTTGTCTTACTCTTTCTTTCTTTTTTAAACAAACAGGAAAAAGAATGAAAAATCTAGTGCTTTAAAATATAGATTTTCTTAAGGAAATAATTAAAGACATGATATCACAGTCTAATAGAAGGAAATCTTAAATAGTACCAGATATATTCCTTAAATGCTGTTTGTAATAAGAAAACATGGACGTGTCTAGCTGTATTTATAAAAACAGTGGAAATTTCTTAAGTGAATTAATGTGTATGTAACGTGGATTCATTACATAATTACATTACATACATTACATTTCAAATGGCTGCGTGGAATACTATGCAGCCATTTGAAAAGATGCTGCTGTACAAGTATATTTGTCAGTGAAAGTTGTTTGTAATATTGTGATTCAAAACAATGTATATAGTGTTAGATTTTTTTTTAGTGCACAGGAAAATCTGGAACTTTATA
Source organism: Ceratotherium simum simum (assembly GCF_057802395.1). NCBI lineage: Eukaryota > Metazoa > Chordata > Mammalia > Perissodactyla > Rhinocerotidae > Ceratotherium > Ceratotherium simum. The sequence goes on from NC_141911.1 coordinate 28,144,506, forward strand.
TATCAAAGAGTTAGCAGTAATTGCCTCTGAGTAGCTGGAATTATAAGTATTTAAAATGTATTTTATCTTTGCTTATTTGTATTTTTTTTTTTTTGCTTTTTAATAACAAGCATGTATTACTTTACAATAAAGGATAATAGATTTCAAATGAAAAACAAGCCTGTGGTTTGGGATTTTATTGTCATGAGTATTTGAAACAGTAGAGGAACATACACTATGAAGACAGCAGTCTACCCCAGTCTGTCAGAGGAAAATCGGGCCCAGACGAGAACTTCAAAGAGCAGCTTACAGACAAGCCCGGAGTGGGCTTTTGATCTTCAGTTTAACATTCCCCTGAGCACCATTTAACTCTTCTTGGTTAGTGTCTGCTGATAAAAGGACAGGATTAGAGACCCACTTGCTCAGTAAAGTAGCTTTGATTTAGCAGAAGTGGAATCAAGGGATTTTTATGGATTTGGTCTATGAAGGTTTATTATCAATGCTTATTGACATTTCTGAGAGATTTTCAGAGACGCTATAGCATAAAATAATTCCGTTAATGTTTGTAAGATCTACCCCTTTTTAAGATACAGGCATTTATGGATTTAGAATGAGGGAATTGAACAGTATCCGAAAAAAATCAGTTGATGCCTAGCAGCATAGCAGGAAGAACCAGTGTTGCCCTGTTATAAGCTAGTCCTGTTATAACCTAGTTCCATTATAAGCTAGCCCTCCAAAACTATCTGGCTTTTATTCTTTTTTACTTCCACATGATTATTTTATAGCATGAGAATTTTATAAATTCCCTGCTTCCACTTCTCCACATGACAATTTGCTTTGAAACCTGAGGTTTCCATTTCCAGAGCAGTCACTTTTAAAAAACAAGTCTCTTCTCATTTTCCAGAAATGGCAGCTAGTCCTGGCTCAATCTTCTGGAACACTTAAAAGGTAGAGTTTGCCTCATAGTCTGTTGGAAAATAAAACACTGGGCTTGTGGATGGTGTCTGACTGATGTTTAGGGTGTGAAAATGAAGGTAGCCGTTTGGAGAACTGCTCTGTTCATGGGAAGATTGGAAGAAATGTTCTCCTCAAACCTGTTGGGTACCATCTGTCTACGGGTTTATGTAGTCATAAATCAGAGATGTAGGTGTAATGGTCTCTGCGGTAAAAACCTCACGTGGAATGAATCTCCCACTGCATCTGTTCCCAACATGACAATTAAAGTCTACCTTCTATGGCAGCTGGCATTATTGTGCCTGATCCTTTGCTCGTAAAAGACCTGAAGACACTGTCTTATTTAGATTTTTGTTTCTTATAGTGCCTAGCATAGTGCTTTTCACCCTGTTCATATGCAATAAATGTTTATTAAATTGACTTTATTAATATTTTTTTCTCTTTACGCTAATGAGTAAAATCTGTCAGCTAAAAAAATCACTGGTTCAAAATCTTAAGGAAAAGAGTCTATACAAGTTTGATTGAATGACACTTCCTTGAGACAGCTCCTAATAGTCTGTGGTATAATCTGTGGTTGATACTCTCAGATAAAAAGTCTAAACTAAGTCTGGAAATCCCTTGCTAGTGATTAGTTTAGGAAAAGGCATATGGCCTCATATTACTCAATGAGATATATAAGGATATAAGTCAGTCAGTGGTTTTAAGGAAGGAAAGTACTTCACATTTTTCAGAAGGAGGTGTACTAAGAGATGGTTCATTTCATTCTCTGGATGTTATCTTATCTAGATGTGATGCTTGGAACTCCTGCGGCTACCTTGGGGCTGTGTGGAGCCAGCCTGAGGGCAAAGGCAACATACTGAAGATGGCAGAGAGGTTAAGTAGGTCTTGATGACTTTATTGAGTCACTGCATCAAACAACCCTGTAGGCTGTACTTCCTTGGGAATTCTTATCATGTGACATCATATATTTCCTTATTGTTTAAGCCAATTTGTATAAATTATTTTTTGTTATTTTTAGTTAAATGTACTCTGACTAATACAATCTCCACTATACTCTCAAGAAGTTTTAGAGAATATATGTGTTCTAAGTGTATACCCAGGGATGAATAACAAAAACTTCTGCCTTTGAGAGCTTATGGGTGAAAAAATAACATCCTTTAAAAGAAATGAGGCAGTTGATTAAAGAGGCCCAGATGTGGCTGAAAACCATCAATTTATTATTTCAACCCAGATGCTTATAGTTGTTTCTCTACCCTGGATGCTGGAGAGTAGAAAGAAAAGATTTTGGGTTGAATCCAGAGTTAGGGACTAGTAAGGTAAGTTAAATGGAAGGGAAAGTGGACTAAGGAACTGACCATACTGGTGCAAAATGTAATTTTTCAATGTACAAAAATGCAATAAAAAAGGTAATCTATTATACTACCCAGTCTGGAAAAGAAAGTGAAGCTGGAGAGGGCAGATGGGCTGAAGAATTGGAAATGGCTAAGCATTAGGGGATTTGGATGACGATGATGTGTAGAAATAGCGGTAAAAAGGAGTGAAAACAACAGAAGCAGAGCAAGCTATCACCAGTCTTGAAACATAGGCTCAAAAATATTATGGCTATAACATTTTTATTTATTCCTTTATACAATAAATATTTCTAGTGGATTACTTTTAGAGCTTATAATGTCCATTCCCACATTTTCCATAGTTTTTGAGTACTTTTAGTGGTTATTGGAGACCACTGGCCAGCAAAATACTAGAAAATTTTGTTCGTGCATTACAATTGTGATTCTAAAAAAGAACTTTTCAAAAAAGGTATTTTAAGCCAAAACTTCCTTGGTTCCTCCTGACAGCTATCCCATTCCAAAAGGAAATGTCTCATATTATCTTGTCCAAGGATCGTATCTTAATTTTTACTGTAATAGAAATAAAAATCCTAAATTGGTTAGATTTTTATGTCAGATATGGGAAATATGTATTCATATCTTTTTATTTTTAATACTTGCTCCCAAGGCACTCAAATTTACCTTAAGGCTGGAGACATGGAGACGTCTGATCCAACTACATAGAAACAAAAACAAACGGCTGGATATTCACACCTATTTGACCTTAAGATATTGTCAGCTAACAATGGAGATAGTAAGTTGTAATTTTTTTCCTCCTATGAGTTTATTTCTGTCTTCATTTTAATATTAGATCCTCTTAATATTTGCTCTGGTCAAGGGATTGCTGTTAAGTTGGTGTAAATATACAAAATATGAATTAGGACTAACTCGCACTCCCCACGACTTATTGTCTAGTACATGCATTGATTATGACGAATCCACACCTCTTATGTGGCATATTGCAAAGAATCTCATTATCTTCAAATACATGGTGGCAATGGTGATAGTTTTCAAGGAAAAATGATAGCTTTAAAAACGTGCAACTAAAGGATTGGAAGTTCGTGTTAGAGTTGCGTTGTTGATGCTGTTAATTAAACTTAAATTATTTGAGTAGGTAGCTTTCCTACAGAAAATGATATTTTTGTTTTTACCAAGTTTCTTCTTATGAACTTCTGAAAATGTGTATGTTAATTCCACAGGAATTTAGAAGTATTCTAAATTACTGGTGACAAGAAATGCATCAAATACAAAAATATTTTTAAAGAAAAAGAATATAAATCTCATACAATTTACATTTTCTCTTTGTAGCTGTCTATTTTAAGTGTCTCCAGAGTATTCTTTGATCTTTGTTTTTGATAAAATTTTCAAGCCAACCACTTGTTGGAGATGACGTGATTTCAAAGGTTTTGGCAAAACCTTTAACTTATGCGGTGTTTTTCTCTCCCAGCAATGTGATGCCAGAAATTCCTTTAACTGTACCTCTTTCTCTACGTGAACAAATCATACCCATGTTTCAAAATCAGTTCAAATGTTACTGTCTCCTAGACTTTCTTAATCGCTTCTACTGAAAGTAACTTTTCTCTACAATGTAGACCCTACATCTGCATTCTCAATGATATTGCCCCCAAGGAGGTGCATATTGGCTGTTGGGTAGGGGAGGGTGAAAAAGGCTTTAATATTACAATGGTTTGTGGCCTTCCAAAGCCTGACGCTACCCAACAAAATCTTGTTACTAAGTATTTAACTTCATGGAGGAGGAGCTGATGAGGCAAAAAGATGTCTAAAAAGGCTCCTTAGAGGGATGATAATAAAAAGGTTGAGACAGACGGCTCTATGTTAAAAACCGTGTAACACATTATCCATACTTCCTCCTCATCACTACAACCTATATATCTCCAGTAGGCTTGAACTATATTTTTTTGTGTGTAACACTGTACTGTGTTCATTGTTTACAATAAATCAAGTCTATAAGCTCTTTCAAGACAGGCTCCACGGCTTAGTCATAGTTATATTTCCCATATGTGGCATATTTCCCACGTGGTCTCAAAAAACTATTGACCTTAATTTCAACTCCAACTCCGAATTTTACAGTCCTCAATGTCTAGCTGTTCTTTTCCCGGTGTAGTTACCAGAATAAATGGCTGTAGGTTCCTTTGAGGAAGGATTGGAGGAATCATTACCATATATCTTTTCTACCGTGTTACAGGGTCCTTGCTCATGGGGTTTTAACCTCTCCTTCAGTCAGTGAGTTCCAGATATGAACACTGCCTCAACGTCTGAACTTGGGCAATGGATCCTGACTTTTAATTGAGGCAGCTGCCCTCAGCTTTCTGATCATCCAGCCTTAATTTTGATTGCATAAATCTGTGCTGTCCAACATGGGAGCCACAAATGGCTTTTAAATTTTAAATGAATTGAAATTAAATAAACAATTACATTCCTCAGTTACATTAGCCACATTCCTAGGATCACTCATTTCCAGGATCTCTCACTTTGGGAATCTCTCTGTTAAAATACTGGCAAAAAGTGAAACCTTGAACTTGCAAAACTGTGGGATTTCCCTGTTCATTCTCAACTAAATTGATAACTTTCAGATGGCAAAGAAAAAATTTCTACCCTCTGCTGCAAATTGAATCTGCCCTCTGGCAGCAAAGCTGCCGGTTATTAACCACCAAGCTTGGGGAAGTGGGGGAGCTGCTCTGGGCAGGAGTCTTCTGCCACAGACTCCTGCTGTCCTGGCAGGTTGTCAAGCATAACTGCTTTTCAATTTGTTGTCTGCCTTTGGCAATTTCCAATGCCCTAAATTAATTGTTTTTGACATTTCCCCCCAGTTTTATATTATTCTTTGGGAAGAGAAATCACTGACCTCTTCATGTCCCCCAAATCAGAAATCCCTCCAAGGATATGTTTTTAGTTGGTACAGCCGTTAACATATAGTTAATCCTCAGTAAACACTGGCTAATAACGCCATTCATACAAATGCCTATTAGTTATATAAAATGAAATCATATCACTTTTCTGGCAAAACCATTGAAAACTTACCTACTTATCTTTCTTAGAGTAGAATGCCATCTTCTTTCAATGGTCTACCAGGCTCCACATGATCTGCACCCCTCCCCACCCCCATTTCTGTCTGATTGTATTTCCTACTACTACATTTATCGCTCCCTCTGCTCCAGCCACACTAGCCTCCTTGCTTTTTCTCCAAATGCTGGCCGCAGCTTCCTTGAGGGTCTTGACACTCGCTGCTCCTCTGCCGGGAGCATTCTTCCCTGAGACATCTACATGGCTCACTCTCTCCCCTGTCATCGGTGAGTCTTCCTGATCACATAGTATAAACGATCAACAACCCCCTTGCCCAGCACTCCCTTCCTTTGTTTCTCCATAGCACTTATCACATCTGGTAAAATAGATATTCTTGGACTTTCTCCTCAACCAAATGTCAGCTTCTTGAAGGAACTTCTACTCCTGCTATATCCAGGTACCTAAAACGTGCCTGGTACATCCTAGATTTTCACCACTATTTATTGAGTTAATGGAATGAATGAATGTAATTGTACTCAGCAAGATGAAGATAAATACAACAGAATTGAAGGAGAGAGCCATAAAGAGAAGACTGAGCCTCTGCTCTCCTGTCCCATAACCCCTCCCCAGGTAAAAACGCACATATTGGAGATACTGGTTATACTTGTAGGATTTCTCCCTTTGTCCCTCACCATCCACTGCAAATGTGTCTTGTCACATAATGGAATGAGGGAGAAGTGAACTTGGAAAGGATAGTGAAAGATTTTGTCGTGAGGAAAGTTGTCTTGTCTATGTAAACCTCAGGGAAATCTTATGCATGTTCCTTGAACTTGAGACATCCTCACTGCTTACTGTAATGTGCTGTGAAGTCAATAAACATTCCCAGATTTCTGCAGTCCATAGCAGCCTCTGCCCAATCGCCTGAAGGTCCCATAGACGCCATGGCTCCTGAGGGGAAGGGTTTGATAATAATAATAATGCTAATAATAATAGCTAACACTTTTTTGAAATTACTATGTGCCAGGCACTGTTAGAAGCATGTTACATGCACTACTTTGTTTGATCCTTCTAACAAGTCTATGACGCTATCGTTGTGCCCATTTTCTTTATGAAGAAACTGAAGCACAGAGAAGTTATTTAATTGGTACCAAACCATAAAAGTTAAGATCCAAAATGAGTGGCACAAGAATTTAGTGCTGCTGGACACTGAAGAGATTGTTTGAACAATAATATTGTTATTTTCTCTATCCCCACCCCGGGAAAACTTGCCGATTATCATACTAAAGTCATGCAGCTACTGTCCAGAGCCTCAGAGAATCCCTCTAGACCAATGCTTCTCACAAGGGGCTATTTTGCCTCCCAGGGAGTTTGGCAATGTCTAGAAATATTTTTTGTTTGTCATACTGGGGGTGGGGGAGGGCAGCGCAACTGGCATCTAGTGGGTAGAGGCCACAAATGCTGCTAAACATTCTGCAGTGCACAGGACAGACCCCCCACCCAATTAAAGAATCATCTGGCCCCAAATGTCAATAGTGCCCAGGTTGAGAAACTGCTCTAGACTCTTGCTCTCTATTCTATGCGTACTTTCTCTCTTTTGATATCTCTAGTTTCTGTCCCATGACTTTTTCTAGCTTTCTCTCTCTCTAAGCATGTCCTTTGGATTGCTGCTTCAGTCGGACTGTCAACTTTGGCTTGATTATGGCTTTGTAAAGGTTAGAATGTTTCTGGCTGCAGGTAACAGGAATGGCAGCTCAAATGGGCTTAAACAATGAGTAAACTTATTATCACACATACCCGTAAGTCTATAGGTAGGGTAGGAATGATATGATTAGAGGTAAGGTAAAATTTATTTTTTTCTGTGACTAAATCTATTTTTCTCTTCTCCATTGTCAGCTTGGTTGTTAGGCTGGCTTCTTTCATGATTGCAAGATGCAACCAGCAGTAAATGGGGCAACCACCTTCATTTCTCATACACAGTAGAGGAAAAGCAGAAAACTCTCCTTTCTCTAAACCATGGAATATGTCCTTTCCTTCATTCTGATTGGGTCTAATGCTTACCCAAACCTAGATCAATAATATTTTGGAGTGGAATGCCGTGTGCAGATTCGCTTACTATTTAAGATCTCTCAGTAGAGCTCAGCTTAGGGTGGGTAATTAAAATCAGGGTGAGGAAAGAGGTGAATGGATGTTGGACAGGCCACCAACTGAGCCCGCCATACCCCTGCCTACTGTCTTGAAGATGTTTCTTTGTTCTATTCTCTTCAGCCAATGGGCCAGTCCCATCCCTCCCTTTCTGTCTCCACCCCTGGATTCTGGAATCATAGTCTTGCTATCTCATGTCATTTTTCAACAAACCCAGAAGAAATTGCTGGGGATGAAACTAATAATGAAACTCTCAAAGGATGTGAGACTAGACCCTGAAGCATGTCAGAGATTTAGACGGGCAGCTTTTGTTTCCAATACAACAGATTCTAAAACATAAAATGATTAGAAAGAGGAGAACTGAGATTTCTAAGAATCCTGGCCTAGTGTATAAAACACTTCCAGGAAAAAAGATTTTTATCTCTTCTCGTAAACCAGGGCAGCAGATTCATTGTAGAAATTACTTGATATTTTAAAAAGTTGTATCAAATTCAGTGAATTTTGTGAAGAACATTTTAGGGTAATGTATTCTGTAGTTACCATAAATTATGTGACCCAAATATCCGTGACAAGCCTGTCTCCTTGAAGAGAACTTGAACTTTTAGGTAAGAATAAAAGCCTAAGTGTGTAGAAAGTAGAGGAAAAAAAGCAATAGTAAAACAAAGCAGAGTTTTCTTCAGTTGCTGATGTTTAATTTTGCTGAGGTAATTAAGCTCATTTCCATTTGACTCTTTCTTCTAGAGGTAAATTAATCTTTTAAAAAAGATAAATGGTAAACAAGGGTATATTCTTTAAGCATTATGATTTATACAGGTAGCTTGCTATCATCTACTTTGAAATTTCAAAAGGTGATAGACAAACCACACCTTCAGGTAAAGTCTTTAATTTTGTCACTTTCTTTGGAATAAACAGACCATGGTTAAGTTCCTGAGGATAGATAATGAATGTATCTCACTCTCAGAAGTGCTAATTCTGCAAAAAAGAATGTTCTCTTTTGTTATTATTATGTTAACCGTAACTTTAGTGTTTCATGTGTTGATATGTATTTTTTATATATTACATGAAATAGAAACCCACTGACAATGCAAAAATCCCAGAAAGTGTCAATAGTTTTTGTCTTTTCACTTTTTCTAGCATCATTATTCTTCATTTTCCCCCCCCTTTATTATTACCTGCATCAGACAGTGGGCAAAGTAAAGACAATAGGTTAAACAAAAATGAACTTGTTTGCAGCTCTGCTAAATTATATTTTTTTCTGAGATTAAATAAATTGTGAAAAATGAAATGTTGGGGTTTACTTTAGATTAGATCTTATTTTTTTCATTGTGCTAAATATGATTTTTTAGAATTTGAAAGGTAGACATTGAACTGCCATAATTATATAACTGTACATTTATGATTTCATTTACTAAAATTATTTGAAAAATGTTTTCATGAGAAAGGCGAAATGTAAACATCTACCTTAATTTTAATTTTTGTAAGAATAGTCAAATGATTAGAGAAAAAAGTTTCTTTTTTATATAGTTTTTAATAAACAACAGATAGGGATATGATATATTTTATACATACACACACAAAATTTGGTTTTCAGAAAACCAAGTGTTATGAATTGTGGTTTTTCTTAAAATACAATAAATTTTCACTTTAAAAGGAAAATTTCCTAAATAAATTTTTACTTTGTGCTAAACATTGTACTTTTAGCACAAGAATTTCTGCTTTTAAGAAGACAAAATTAGGGGAACTTCTTTAAAAAATCTCACATAGCTTCCCGGACACTAGCTAAAATGAAACCATAGCTTATGGATAAAGTTAGGTCACCTCTTCTGCTACCAAAATAAATTAAAGAGCTGAGACACTTGCCACTTATTTCAATGAGGGAAATTTTTTTCTATTACCTGCATATATCAGGTGTACATTTTTATCATCCTCAATTATCTAGGTGTTTCTCTCCATTCTAACTGTTTTACTGGGGTCAGCCAAACATATTGAATATACTGAAAACAGAAGCAAAGAAGTAGCAACAAAAGCCTATGTAATAAAATAAGCATAAAGATGGATTCCATTTTTGGAGTAGGCATTGTCTTAGTCTGTTTGTACTGCTGTAACAAGACATCATAGACTGGGTGACTTAAACGACACTTATTTCTTACAGTTCTGGAGGCTGGGAAGTCCAAGATCAAGGCACCAACAGATTTGACATCTGGTGAGAGCTCACTTCCTGGTTCATAAATGGACGTCTTCTCACTGTGTCCTCATATGGCAGAAGAGGTGAGGGAGCTCTCTCAGGCCTCTTTTTTTTTGTGAGAAAGATCAGCCCTGTGCTAACATCTGCCAATCCTCCTCTTTTACTTTTTTTTTGCTGAGGGAGACTGGCCCTGGGCTAACATCCGTGCCCATATTCCTCCACTTTATATGGGACGCCACCACAGCATGGCTTGCCAAGAGGTGCATTTGTGTGTGCCCGGGATCCGAACCGGTGATCCCTGGGCCACCGCAGCAGAGTGCGTGCACTTAACCACTTGCACCACCGGGCCGGCCCCTCGGTCCTCTTTTATAAGGGCACTAATCTCATTTATGAGGGCTCCCCCTCAGGACCTAATCACCTCCCACAGGCCCCACCTCCAAATACCATCACATTGGGTTTCATTGTATGAATTTTGGAAGGACACAAACATTCAGTCTATGGCAGCATGTTTCAAGACCCTGGCACAAAGAAGGACCAGGCAGAGATGAAAATATTCTTCTGGGGTCTCTGTCTTGGTATCATGACGTAATCACCAAACTGCATTCCAGACAACAGAGCCACAGTAGAAACAAATGTCTACAGCAGTAACAAGTAAACCTGGTGGCCCACTTGAATCATCTGGGAAGCTTTAAAAGATATCAATGGCTGGGCCCTGCACCCGGTTATTTGACATTAATTTATCTGGGTTGGGGTCTAGGCACCAATATTTTTAAAAAGCTCCCTATGTGACCCAATGTTCAGTCATGTCAGAAACTCACTGGTCTACAGCTATGGAGATAATGAGACGGAATGCAAGCCAGGAATGACAGCTGCATAGGTCCAGATAAGCAGGCAAAGAGAGAACAGGGATCAGAAACCAGGCAGATGTCCTGAGAGGCAGACACTTAATCAACTCTGACCAGGGTCCCCGAGCAGCCAGTCTCCTATGCTTGGTTACGAATCTGTGTCATGAAGTCCTGTGGATTTCTTACTAGTTAGTGAGGAGCTATAGAAAAAATATAAAATTACTAGATTTTTTTAAAGGGATGAAAGCACATTGATTTATTTAAAATGTAACTCATTAATTATCATAAGTTAAATGAAACATCAGTTCTGGATTTTTTTAGATAATACATTATTTTTTCCTTTTGGATCCTTAAATTTAGACTTTTTTTTTTAAAAGGAATCCATGTTCATTATTTATAATAAAGGTTTATATTAAAAAAAAAAAGGATGCCCCTGGGCCTAACTCTTTCTGTCCTTCAGACCTGGGGTCAAAAGCAACAATTTTCAACTTCTTTGGTTGTTTCTTTTGGTGTTTACTTCTGTATTTCTCAATAATATGTGCCTACTGTTATTTTTATTGATCGATTTTCGACCTTCTCTTCAACTTCCTGTTTTGGTAGATGAAGATTCAGCTGGGTGCGTGCGCCCTCCCTCCCCCTCCTGATGTAGCTATAGCAACACATCTTTAGTTCCAGCTCTGGATGCTCAGTTCTTGAACGGCTGTACCCTCAGGGTCCCGGCTGCTTGGGGCACTGGTCAGGGTTGACGTAAGTATCTGCTTCTCAGGAATCCAACAAGCCCCCTTTCCCATGCCCACAGGGATCATTAGGAGAAAAACAGCTTTTTCTTCTCAACACTTAAAACAAAAAAAGTTTGAATAAACCTTCTTTTACTGCACAATGGAACTATTAAACTATCTTTTCTTAAAAGATACCCTCCTTAAGCGTTCTTTTTTAGATATATCCCCACTCCCCCTCCACTCCCCCCACCCCCAGTTCTGAAGGGGGCTACCGTCTATGCCTCACAAGTGACTTACTTTCCTTGGCATCAGCCTCCAATTATTCCAAAATGCCCACTATCCTTTGGGATGGGGCCACCTCCAGTGATTCCCAGGAGAATAGCTGACACACTTTCAGCCAGAGAAGAGAAAAAGACAAAAATAGAAACCCAAGTTTTATTTGTAGCTGGGCATCTCACTGCAGTAGTAGATGACTTTCCCGGGTGATTATTTAAAGAGAACCCTTCATTTAAGGCTGCAGGTTCAGAAAGGTTTGTTTAAAAACTAATTTCATTGCTTTATAGAAATGCCCCTATACACTTTCTACACAGGCACATGTAAGTGCAGAGCTGAGCGAAAGTTAATCAAGGTGATCAAACTGTAAAAAATTCAGTGTGCTCAGCTTTAAGAAATGTGAACATTTTAATTTAGAAAATCTCCTTCTTTAGTGATGAGCTTGATTTTTTTCTCTGCTTGAACTAGAGCTGCCACCTCCTCTTCCAGAACATTTTATTTTTCAGCAATCTAAAGCTATGTGTCATGTTCTGGGTATGTGGCCCCAGGCTTTCCTTAGCCAACAGCACTCAGGGACTCAATAGAGCAGTCACCTAGACCAGGAGGGAGACCTGTGGCTTCTCTGACTGGGCTGTTTCTGGCTGCGTCTATAAAATTTTGGCATTGCCGATTCGGATTTCACTAACTTAATCTTCACCATTACAAGTATGTAAATGGGAATTAATTTGAATAAGCCCTAATTCTCCCTTTTATGCCAGAGAACACACACTCCTCTTTTGCAAGTTGTGCAAGAATCTTGGAAAATTTCACACCCCCTTGCTTTTGTCCTGATTTCCCCTCCACTGCTTTCTTCATCTTTCACTTAGCAACAGCCTCCGCAGTGGATCCCTCCTGGAAGTCTGGTATGGTGACTTTCTAAGTCCTTCCAGGCAGAACTAATTGTTCTATTCTTTTTATAACATTTTGTCCATATTTCTGTAATAGCTCTTTTTAAAACCACACTATAATTTATTTCCTTACTTTCCCACTCCTCTAGACACTTGAGGGAAAGGCCCATTTCTTAAATGATTTGTGTTCACTGTACCTAGCTGAGTGCCTGAGTTAAAACAGAGGCTAAATAAGTGTTTATGGAACAAATGAATAAAAGAATTCTAAGATGGGGAGGCATTGGGAACATTCTATGATTTATGCTACTCCTTTGTGGGAATATATTGTTCAGCCTATATTACACTTCAGGAGATAGTAACTATCTGTGACTGAAGATAGCCATAGACTATTAGAGAACTCAAACCAATGTGTTCAGGTATGTTTTTGTGGAATATTGTTCTTCCAGGGACCCAAGGTCTTTTTTCTGCAATTCACAGACTGAGTGAACAGAGTAGTTGTGTAGGTGCCTCCTCCTCTTCCACACTGGGCCACATAAGAAACATCCTTTTCTTTGTATTGCCAGTGACATCCATCAGAGAACTGAGGGAAATATGTTTTCCAAATTTGCCCTTGGGAATTAACGGAGTGAAACGTTTTTGGAGATAGAGCAAAAGGAAACAATCTGATAGATAAGACATGTTATAATAAGAAGATAAGAGGATATTTTCCCAATAGCCTTTAAAATTTGGAAGATTATGTCAGCCATTCAGCTTGAAATCTGTGAATAGCATTGACAGTATTGATTTGTAAATTTGGAAAAGTAAAACTGCAGGTGGAAACTGGAAACTGGGGTACCTTATATACACTATGCATATGAATTACAGTCATGCATCACTTGATAAAGGGGATACGTTCTGAGAAATGCATCCTTAGGTGATTTGGCCTTGTGTGAACATCATAGAGTGTGCTTATACATACCTAGATGGTATAGCCTACTACACACCTAGGCAATATGGTATAGCCTATTGCTCCTAGCTTACAAACCTATATAGCAGGCTACTGTACTGAATACTGCAAGCAATTGTAACACAATGGTAAGTATTTGTGTATCTAAACATATCTAAACATGGAATAGATATAGTAAAAATATGGTCTAAAAATTTTTAAAAATGGTATACCTGTATAGGACACTTACCATGAAAGGAGCTTGCAGGACTGAAAGTTGCCCAGGATGAGTCAATGAGTGAATGGTGAGTGAATGTGAAGGCCTAGGGCATCACTGCACACTACTGTAGCCTTTATAAACACTATACACTAAGGCTACACTAAACTTATAAAAAATATTTTTCTTTCTTCGATAATTAATTTCACCTTACTGTCTTTTTTACTTTATAAACTTTTTAATTTTTTTTTAACTTTTTGACTCTTTTGGAATAAGATTTAGCTTAAAACACAAACACGTTGTACAGCTGTACAAAAATATTTTCTTTCTTTATATCCTTATTCTATAAGCTTTCATCTATTTTTAAAATTTTTTATTTTTTAAACTTTTTTGTTAAAAACTGAAATACAAACACACATATTAGCCCAGTCCTATATAGGGTCAGGCTCATTGATACCACTGTCTTCCATCTCCATATCTTGTCCTTCTAGAAGGTCTTCAGGGGCAATAACATGCGTGGAGCTGTCATCTCCTATGATAATAATGTCTTCTTCTGGAATACCTCCTGAAAGCCCTGCCTGAGGCTCTTCGTGAGGAGGTGTCGCTCTTTTCAGAAATGAGTCTATGGTGGTTTGCTTGGTTTGTTTCTTTTTTTCGTCATAGATTTGCCTGTAAGCAGATCATGCACCATGAACATTCCTCTCTATTAATGAAAATCTTTTGGTGTTGGGTTCCATGTTTTCAAACTTTTTAAGGAACTTGTTAAGTCTGAAAAAGCTTCTGCTTAGACCCTTCACTGTGAATTTTCTTCAGGGTTCTTTTTTTCCTCCTCCCGCAATTCCCTTTTCTCTTGCCTCTTCTTGAGCTATGCATTTCTGTTCCAGTTCCAACAGCTCCTCAATAGTCAATTCCTCAGGAAACACTTCTAGGAGCTCCTCAATATCATCCTCATCCACACCCAGGTTAAAGTTGTTTGCCATCTCAACCAAAGCCTTCTTGATTTTTGCAACGTCCTCATCCTTGGCAAATCCTTGGAAGTCATGGACAAACCTCTTGAGTATCTTCTTCCAGAAGCCATTCATACACTCCTTAGTGGCATCACCCCAAGCCCAAGCAATGTTCTTGATGCAGTCATAGATGTTGTAAACCTTCCAGAATTGCATCAGTGTGTTCTCAGTGTCTTCCTTAGTTGCAGCAATAGTTTGGGCAAAGGTCCTTCTCAGGTAGCAGGATTTAAAAGCTGCTATAACTCCTTGATCCATTGGTTAGATCAAAGAGGTAGTGTTTGGAGGGAGAAACACCATCTGGACATCCATCTATAAAAGGAGGATGTCTGGGAGCATTACCAACAACAACATCTTGAAAGGTATGTTATTCTCCAAACAGTGTTTCTCCATTTCACTGGCACAGCAATTCAGGAGGGCATCTTGGAAGAGGAGCTGGGTCATCCATGATGTATTATGGCTCCTGTAGTACACTGGCAGTGTGTGCTTATTGTCATGCTTGAAGGCCTCTGGCACATTGAGACCCTGTGCCAGATCACAAAGGGTTTCAATTTGCAGCCTAAAACATTCCCTGAAGCAAGACTGGTTATCTTGCCCTTAAAAGCCTTGAAACCTGGCATTGACTTGGCCTCCTTATGGACGAAAGTCCTTTCAGGCATCTGTTTCCAGAATAGGGAGATTTTATCCATATTGAATATTTGCTCTGACAAATAATTTTGCTCCACAATCAGCTTATCTAGAGTTTCCAAAAATTCTTCAGCTGCCTTCACATCAGCACTCACAGACCCACCCTCACTTTCACATTGTGTAATGAATAACAGTTCTTGAATCACTTAAACCACCCAGAGCTAGCAGTAAATTCAACATCATAGTTGGGTCCAGCTTTTTCTTTTAATATCGCAAACAAATTTTTGCTTTGGGCATGATCATCATAGTGCTAAGAAGGACATGCTTCTGTGTCTGGTCTTCAATCCAGGTCATTAGAAGTTTCTCCATGTCTCATATAGGCCCTTCTCAAATATTTGCTAGTCTTGGTGCCTTCAATGAAGCAGATTCTTTAACAGCTTCCATCACTTTGTTCTTGTTCTTCAAGATTGTAGGTATGGTGGGATGGGACATGCCTAACTGGCGAGCATTAAACATCACTGATTTTCCACATTCGTAGTCCTTAATCACTTTTAATTTTGTTTCCAGGTTAATCACTTGATGTGGCCTCTTATTGGACAATGTTAGAAGTGGATTTTATATGCTTAGGGGCCATGATGTAGAAAACAACATGAGATTAAATCAAGCACAAGAGAAAGTGATGCAATCAAGAGACACAGTAAACATGAGATGCATGAGGCTGTTGCTAGCATAACACAGCATACTGTTTTACAGTAAACTTTTTTATAAATAGCAAGAGTACACTCTAAAATAATGGTAAAAAGTTTAGTAAGTATCTAAACCAGTAACATAGTCGTTTATTACCATCATCAAGTATTATGTACTGTTCGTAATTGTATGTGCTATACTTTTACATGACTGGCAGCACAGTAGATTTGTTTACACCAGCATCACCACAAACATATCAGTAAAGCTTTACGCTATGACGTTAGGATGGCTATGCCATGACTAGGCAATAAGAATTTTTTAGCTCTATTATAATTTTATAGAACCACAGTTGTATATGTGGTCCATTATTGACCAAAACATCATTATGCAGTGCATGACTGAACTAGTTTTTAGATTCTTTGCAACTAATATTTGTCTTATTGTTTAACCATCTGTATTGGTTTCCTAGGGCTGCTCAAACAAATTGCCACAAATTTGGTGGTTTAAAACAACAAAAATTTACCCTCTCACAGTTCTGGAGGTCAGAAGTCCAAAATTAAGGTGTTGGCAGGATTGGTTCCTTCTGGAGGCTCTTAAGTAGAATCTGTTCTCTTTCTCTCTCCTAGCATCTGGTAGCTGCTGGCAATCTTTACTATCTCTTGGCTTGTAGACTCATCACACCCATCTCTGTTCCATCTTCATGTCACCTTCTTCTTTGTGTGTCTGTGTCTCAAATCTCCCTCTCCTTTTTCTTATAAGGACACCAGTCATTGAATTTAGGGCCCAATCTAAATCCAGGATGATATCTCAAGATCCTTAAGTTCATTAAATCTGCAAAGGCTCTATTTCCAAATAAGGTCACATTCACAGATACCAAGGTTAGGATCTGGACATATCTTTTGGGGAGATACAATTCAACCCACTACACCATCTATGGCTTTTAAAAATTTCTGCATTGCATAAAAAGCACCTGTTAGATTTTATATATATTAAGGATATGACTACAGAATCAAAATAAAGTGAAAAGTTGAGGTAATTGTCTAGAAAGTTCCAGAAAAATGGTCAATTTTGATTCATGTGGCTGAATATTTTAGGCCAAATGTAATTTGAACATTTGTATGATGCTCTGGGAAGATTCTCTTAACCTTAAGAGATATGGAGTTGAGAAAAGATAAAGGAATAGGTAGGAGGTGGGTACACATCATTAGAGAACAGAGAGACAAGTCTTTTCAGGCTCAAAAACACTCTGAAGGTTTGGTGATATGTGAAAATGACTTGCAATGCTCCAAAATCACTTGACCATGGATGTATTTTTTATTTCTTACAGTCTAGAATTTGTGCTTTGATCTGTAATTCTGCAATTTAAAATATTAATTGGAGATAGTTAGTTAACATGTATTGAACTCTGCATATTCAATTATGAGAGAATCAATAGATGTATTTTGCTCTTCTTTGCTAGCTTCTGTTGGTCAGTGATGTTTACATGATTGAATAAGGTTCGATTGCTTTAGTTTCAATTCCTTTTAACCATTTATTTGGCCTGTGATGGATCAATATAGTGAATTTTCAATAACAATAGAGAATTGGATTTACATTTTCTTAAACATAGTACTCTAATTTATGATACTTCTTCCAGACAGTGAATGACTTGATGAATTCTCTAAAACATGCTTTGCTTGGTTATGGAATAAATAAAACAAATGAGTTTAACAAAATATATAGTTGAGTTCTTATGATTAAAAAAATGTTAGTTAAGGAAATTCTACACTGATGAGTCATTGTCTGAATAATTTGTTTTTATGACGGTGATGAATGAGAACCTTTTAAAATATTAAAGACCAAAGCAATAAAAAAGATCATGTTATTCAGTTTGGGCCCTTTTTATTAACCAAAACACGTGGAATATTTACTGTGTTGTAAAGAAATACTTGGTGCATTTGAAATCTTAGGTTTCTTAACCCATCTGGTGAATTTTGGATCAGAAAAGATGAGAAAAAGTAAATTCAAAGAAAGTGGAGTTGGAACAAATGTAGTAGAGAAATAAGGTAGAATCATTGGGGTGAGTATAAACAGTCATCAGAAAGATGTAGGGATTTGTGTGTGTGTGTGTGTATGTGCAGAAAATGGATCATTGAATTGATCGTTGGCTAGTGATAAAAGTATAAATATCCTACCTTCTTACTGTTTCATTTTTTTCTCCTCTCTAGCTTTTAACACATTCTAAAAAGCGTTCATATTAATTATTGAAAGCAATATTTATGTGATTAGACTGAATTAAAAGTTATAATAATATGGCTAAATGGTATGGTAAGACCCAACTTTAGTAGAAGAAAACTCTCTCATTACTTTTAAATATCTAGTTTGGAGAGGGCAAGACTACAGGAAAATGCAGTCTACCATATCAAGAAATGTTGGTGTAAGGAACATGGAAAATGATATCTCCCTAGCAGTTCTTCTTTACTACATGTGGGGAAAGAGATGTGTAATGAAGGGACTGCGAACTCCATCTTTGTATTCCCACCTGTGCTTTTTCCCTGTTAAGCAAGAACAAGTCCAAATAACTCTTGTTTAGTTTTCCAAAGAATAGGTAAGATATAAAAAGGAAGATTTGTTCATTAAGAATTAGAATAAAGAAAATGTAATTCTTCATCATTACCAGGGTGATTTATGATACAGAAATCAATGAGCCCTAAGGTAAGCCAGTGTGGGAAAGTGGAAAGAATCAGGAGGTTGGGCTCTAGGCCAACAACCACTTCACCTAATTCACTGGGTGAATGCTGGCAAACCACCACACTTTTCCGAGCATCAATTACTTCCTCAGTAAAATGAACGGACTGCTGCAGATGAGAATGTCATAATGTGCAGCTGAATGAAAAGTACTAATAAAGTCAAAATTGTACACTTAATTTGATCTTTAGGTAGAATAGTGATATCATTATGGTCACAAGCTGTTTTTTAATTATATTTAGCTTTTTTGGAGGTATTAGTCATTGTTTACAATAGTGCCTGGGTAAAAGAAGATGAATTATCAAAAATTTATCATCATTGTTGGGGAAACAGCTAAAATTTCATGGCTCTCTCATTAAGGAAGAATTGATATATTTGACTACTTAAAAACAACTACATGACAAGTCACCATAAACAAAGCAAAAGAAAAATCACATATGGTGGAAAAAATTTGCCTCATATTTCTAATATATAAGGAAGTTACTAAAAACAGGAAAGAGAAAGACCAATAGTGACAGAAAAATGGGCAAAATATATGACAGGTAGTTCACAAGAAGTGAAAATTGAATTTAATAATTTTTAAAGATGCTCAAACTCACTTATAATAGAAGAAATGTAAATTAAAACTGTGTAGAGCTACTATTTCTCACCTATAAGATTGGCAACAATCCAAATGTTTGGCAGTGTATTGTGTTGGCAAGGTTGTTATGAAATAGGCACTCTCATATAGTGCTGGTGGGAATGCAAAATTGTTATATTCCCTAGGAAACAGAATTTGCCAATATTTTTCCAAATTACATATTCATTTAGTCTTTTGTGTGTGTGTGTGTGTGTGTGTGTGAGGATGATCAGCCCTAAGCTAACATCCGTTGCCAATCTTCCTCCTTTTGCTGAGGAAGATTAGCTCTGAGGTAATATCTGTGCCTGTCTTCCTCCATTTTGTTTATGGGATGCCGCCACAGCATGGCTTGATGAGTGGTGCTTAGGTCCGCAACTGGGATTTGAACCCATGAACCCTGGGCCACTGAAGTGGAGCACATGAACATCAACCACTACGCCACCAGGCCAGCCCCTCATTTACTCTTTGATCCAGCATTCCAACTTCTAGCAATATAATCCAAGAATACACTAGCATAAATAGAAATGACATCAGCCAAAGACTATTCATTGTGTTATTTGCATATATATGTGTTATATACATATATATAGTAAAGAATTACATATATATAACACATATATACATAAATGCAATTACATAAATGTAATAGTAAAGACAAAACAAAACACAATCCAAATGGTATGGTACACCTCACAATGGAATACTAGGTAGACATATAAAGGAATGAGGAAAATTCTTGGGGGAGGAGAGTCAAGATGGTGGTGTAGGCAGACTCTGAACTCACCTCCTCCCATGGACACAGCAGACCTACAACTACTTTTGGAACAATTACCCCTGAGAGAGAACTGAAAACTGGATAAGAGGAACCCCTGCAACAAACAACAGTCCTGACTGAGGTGGAAGAGGCAGAAATTCTCTTTTAGAGAGAAAAAATGCCACCTTAACAAGTCACAGTGCTTCACAGCCACCGGGGAGCAATCCAAAGGTATGCAGCCTTCCCTGGAGGAGTGGGGGACCTGGGCAGGGGAGCATTGCTGCTATAAGAATTTTTTGGATCCAGCACAAAGGAGATGAGTGTCATAATATCTGGCTTTGCTGGCTACTAACAACAATGGGGAATATCCCCAGAAAAGCTGGGACATAAAGAAATTAAAGCCAGCTCTTAAAGGGCCCACACACAAATTCACCCATTTCGGAGAGCAACCTAAAATCACCAGAAAGAAAGGTGCACAGTCCTTTGGTGAAAATAGACTCACCTGATAGGATCTGGGTGCATCTCAGTGAGAGATGAGACCTCTGCAGGGACTGGGACATTGGCGGCAGCCATTGTTGTGACCTGGTGTGGATGTGCTGACACAGACACTGGCAGATGCCATTGGAGTTCTCCCTGTGGCCTGCTAGCCAAGGATCTGCCCCACCCACTAGAGCACCGGTATAATCCAGCTCAGCCAAGGAAAGCATCCCACCCTAGGGACTGGCCCCACCTGACAACAAGCCCTCAGGCAACTTATGGTGTCTGGACTCTCTGCAGCCTGGCAAGTGGGTCCACCTCTGTGGGGCAGGGCATGTATGAGGAGCAGGTGGAGTGTGTGGCGTGTTGGTGGAGTGGGTGGGGCCTCTGCCATGAGACGAGTGGGTCTGCTTCAGGGGGTCGGGGTGTGCACATGGGGTAGGACTGTGTGGACCATGTGTGTGGCCCCGTGGGCAATGGGGCTTGTCAGCTGCAGAAGACTTGTGCTTCTCAAACAGCCACATAGGGGATTGGCCCCACCTTCCAAAGCCTGAAACAATTGGGTGCTCCTGTGCCTGAGGCCAGCCCCACCCAGTTGTAATCCTCAGATAGCTGACAAGAGCCTTATGGGCCAGAGGCTTATAGCAATTGTAAGCCCCTGAGCCTAACAACCAGCCATGCTGGGGGCCTACTCACTTAATAGAAAAAGTGCAACAGCAATGTGCTATTAGATCTTGCAGCTAACTGTGCTGGGGCTCCCCACACCCAATAAAGAGATTGAAGGGTCCACAACAACCACACACAGCTGAAAATTACAACCAGCCATCCAGGGAGACAGCTCAGCCTCCCTGGGGACCTATGGCAAGAGCAACCCTGCCACAACAGAAGGACACATGTAGCCCACACAGGGATCACTCCTGGAACATTTGGAACTGGTGATGAGACGGAAGCACACTGCTGGGTCTCATAAGGCATCACTTACATAAGGTCACCTCTCCAATATCAGGAGACATAGCTGACCTACCTGATACATAGATATAAGCACAGAGAAAGAGTGGCAAAATGAGGAGGCAAAGGAATACATTCTAAGCAAGGGAACAGGACAAAACCCCAGATAAGGAACTAAATGAAACAGAAATGAGCAATCTACCTGACAGAGAGTTCAGACAAAGAGTCATAAGGATGCTCACTGATCTTGGGAGAAGAATGGATGAACTCAGTGAGAACATCAACAAAGAAATGAAAGATATAAGAAATAACCAATCAGAAATGCAGAATACAATACTGGAAATGAGAAATTCACTAGAGAGACTCAAAAGCAGAGTAGAGGATACAGAAGAATGGATCAGCGAGCTGGATGAAAGACTAGAGGAAATCATGCAAGATGAACAGATAAAAGGAAAAAGAATTAAAAAGAGTGAGGACAATCTAAGGGACCTCTGCGATAACATCAAGTGCACTAACATCTGTGTTATAGGTGTCCCAGAAGGAGCAGAGAGAGACAAAGGGGCAGAAAATCTATTTGAAGAAATAATAGCTGAAAAATTCCCTAACCTAAGGTAGGAAACAGACATCTAGGTACAGGAAGCATAGAGAGCACCAAACAAGATAAATGCAAAGATGCCCACACCAAGACACATCATAATTAAAATGTCCAGAATTAAAGATAAAGAGAGAATCCTAAAAGCTACAAAAGAAAGACAATAAGTTACATACAAAGGAAACCCCATAAGGCTATCATCTGACTTCTCAGCAGAACCTTACAGGCTAGAAGGGAGTGGCATGATATATTTAAAGTACTAAAAGGAAAAAACCTACAGCCAAGAATACTCTATCGGGCAAGGTTATCCATTCGGAAATGAGGAGAGGTAAAGAGTTTCTCAGACAAGCAAAAATTAAAGGAGTTTATCACCAAGAAACCAGTTGTACAAGAAATGCTAAAGGAAATTACTTAAGGGGGAAAGAGAAGACCACAAATAGGAAAAAATCATCTATTTCCATGATAAGAGGGTAACGCACACAGACACACTAAAAAAAGGAGGTTAGATATGATACCAAAAACATAAAATGTGGGAGGAGGAGTGTAAAAGAGTAGAGCTTTCAGAAAGAGGTCAAACTAAAGAGACCATCAATTTAATATAGATTGCTATATACACAGGTTATTATATATGAACCTCATGGTAATCACAAACCAGAAACCTATAAAAAAATACACAAAAAACTAAGAGAAAGGAACCCAAACATAATACAAAAGAAAGCCGTCAAACCACAAAGGAAGAGAGCAAGAGAAGAAGCAAGGAACAGAGAAGAACTACTAAAACACCCAGAAGAAAAGTTTAAAAATTGCACATACTTACCAATAGCTACATTAAATGTCAGTCGACTAAATGCTCCAATCAAAAGGCATAGGGTGGGGGCCGGCCCTGTGGCGTAGCGGTTAAGTGTGCACACTCTGCTGCTGGTGGCCCGGGTTCGGATCCCAGGTGCACACCAATGCACCGCTTGTCAGGCCATGCTGTGGTGGCGTCCCACATAAAGTGGAGGAAGATCGGCACGGATGTCAGCCCAGGGCCAATATTCCTCAGCAAAAAGAGGAGGATTGGCACGGATGTTAGCTCAGGGCTGACCTTCCTCACAAAAAACAAACAAACAAACAAACAAAAAAACAAAAGGCATAAGGTGGCTGATTGGATTAAAAAAACAAGACCCATATATATGCTGCATACAAGAGACACATTTCAGACCTAAAGATACTCACAAACTGAAAGGAAAGGGATGAAAAATTTACTCCATGCAAATGGCAATAAAAAGAAAGCTGGGGTAGCAATACTCATATCAGACAAAATAGACTTTGAAACAAAAACTGTAACAAGAGACAAAGAAGGGCACTACATAATGATCAAGGGAACAATCCAACAAGAGGATGTAACACTTGTAAATATCTATGCACCCAAAGTAGGAGCACCTAAATATATAAAGCAATTACTAACAGACATAAAAGGAGAAATAGACAGTAACACAATAATAGTAGGGAACTTTAACACTCCACTTGCACCAATGGATAGATCATCCAAACAGGAGATCAATAAGGAAACATTGGCTTTAAATGACACAATAGACCAGATGGACTTAGTAGATATATACAGAATATTCCATAAAAATCAAAGAATACACATTGTTTTCAAATGCACATGGAACATTCTCCAGGATTGATCACATATTAGGCCACAAAACAAGTCTCCATAAACATAAGAAGATTGAAATAATACCAAACATTTTTTCCAACCACAACAGTAAGAAACTAGAAATCAACTATAAGAAGAAGATCAGAAAAGCCACAGATATGTGGAGATTAAACAAAATGCTACTGAACAACGATTGGGTCAATGAAGAAATCAAAGAAGAAATAAAAAAATACTTGGAGACAAATGAAAATGAAAATACAACATGCCAGAATTTATGGGATATAGCAAAAGTGGTTCTAACAGGGAAGCAATAAAGGTCTATCTCAACAAACAAGAAAAATCTCAAATAAGCAATCTAACAGTGCACCTAAAGGAACTCGAAAAAGAAGAGTAAACAAAGCAGAAAGTGAGTAGAAAGAAAGAAATAATAAAAATAAGAGCAGAAATAAATGAAATAGAGACTAAAAAAAATTTTAAAAATCAATGAAACCAAGAGCTCGTTCTTTGAAAGATAAACAAAATTGACAAACCTTTAGGTAGACTCACCAAGAAAAAAAGAGAGAAGGCTCAAATAAGTAAAATCAGAAATGAAAGAGGAGAAATTACATCAGACACCTCAGAAATACAAAAGATTATGAGAGAATACTATGAAAAGCTATATGCCAACCAATTTGACAATCTGGAAGAAATGGATAAATTCTTAGAATCATATAACCTTCCAAAACTGAATCAAGAAGAAATAGAGAATTTGAATAGACCAATCACCAACAAGGAGATCGAAACAGTAATCAAAAATCTCCCCAAAAATAAAAGTCTGGGACCAGATGGCTTCCCTGGTGAATTCTACCAAACATTCAAAGAAGACTTAATACCTATCCTTCTCAAACTCTTCCAAAAATTGAAGAGGAGGTGAAGTTTCTTAATTCATTCTACGATGCCAACATTACCCTGATACCAAAACCCGACAAGGACAACACAAAAAAATAAGATTACAGGCCAATATCACTGATGAACACTGATGCTGAATCCTCAACAAAATACTAGCAAATCAAGTACAACAATACATTAAAAAGATCATACACCATAATCAAGTGGGATTTATTCTAGAGATGCACCACTTTAACAAAATCAAGAATAAAAATCACAGGATCATCTCAATAGGTGCAGAGAAAGCATTTGACAAGATACAGCATCCATTTATGACAAAAACTCTGAATCAAATGGGTATAGAAAGAAAGTACCTCAACATAATAAAGGCCATATATGACAATCCACAGCTAATATCATCCTCAATGGTGAAAAACTGAAAGCTATCCTTTAAGAACAGGAACCAGAAAAGGATGCCCACTTTCACCACTCTGATTTAACATAGTGTTGGAAGTCCTAGACAGAGCAATCAGGCAAGAAAAAGAAATAAAAGGGATCCAAATTGGAAAGAAAGAAGTGAAACTGTCACTATTTGCAGATGATATGATTTTATATATAGAAAACCCTAAAGAATCACCAAAAAACTTTCACAAATAATAAATGAATATAATAAAGTTGCAGGATACAAAACCAATATACAAAAATCAGTTACATTTCTATACACTAACAACGAAGTAGCAGAAAGAGAAATTAAGAATACAATCCCATTTACAACTTAAACAAAAAGGATAAAATACATAAGGAAAAAACTTAACCAAAGAGGTGAAAGAACTGTACATTGAAAACTATAAAACATTGCTGAAAGAAATTGAAGAAGACACAAAGAAATGGAAAGATATTCTATGCTCTTGGATCGGAAGAATTAACATAGTTAAAATGTCCATACTTCCTAAAGCAATCTATAGATTCAATGCAATCCCTATCAAAGTTCCAACAACATTTTCACAGGAATAGAACAAAGAATCCTAAAATTTTTATGGAACAACAAAAGACCCCAAATAGCCAAAGGAATCCTGAGAAAAAAAAACAAAGCTGGAGGTATCACAGTCCTTGACTTCAAAATATACTACAAAGCTAATGTAACCAAAACAGCATGGTACTGGTACAAAAACAGACATACAGATCAATGGAACAGAATCGAGAGCCCAGAAGTAAACCCACACATCTATTGATGGCCAATTTTTGACAAGGGAGCCAAGAGCATACAATGGAGGAAGGAAAGTCTCTTCAATAAATGATGTTGGCAAAACTGGACAACCACATGCAAAAAAATGAAAGTAGACCATTATCATGCACCATACACAAAAATTAACTCAAAATGGATTAAACACTTGAATGTAAGATCTGAAACCATGAAAGTTTTAGAAGAAAATATAGGCAGTACGCTCTTCGACATCGGTCTAAGCAACATATTTTCAAGTACTGTGTCTGAGTGGGCAAGGGAAACAATAGAAAAAATAAACAAATGGGACTACATCAAACTAAAAAGCTTCTGCACAGCAAAGGAAACCATCAACAAAATGAAAAGACAACCTAACAACTGGGAGAAGATATTTGCAAACCATACATCTGATAAGGGGTTAATCTCCAAAACATATAAAGAACTCATGCATCTCAACAACAAAAAAACTAACAACCTAATTAAAAAATGGGCAAAAGACCTGAACAGATATTTCTCCAAAGAAGATGAACAGATGGTCAACAGGCACATGAAAGGATGTTCAACATCATTAACTATCAGGGAAATGCAAATCAAAACTACAAGGAGATATCACCTCTCGCCCGTCAGAATGGCTATAATGAACAACGCAGCAAACAGCAAGTGTTGGAGAGGATGTGGAGAGAAGGGAACTCTCATACATGGCTGGTGGGAGTGCAAACTGGTGCAGCCACTATGGAAAACAGTATGGAGATTCCTCAAAAAATTAAGAATAGAACTACCATATGATCCAGCTATTCCACTGCTGGGTATTTATCCAAAGAACATGAAAACACGAATGTATAAAGATACACGCACCTCTGTGTTCACTGCAGCATTATTCACAATAGCCAAGACTTGGAAGCAATCTAAGTGCCCATCAAGGGAGAAATGGATAAAGAAGATGTGGTATATATACACAACGGAATACTACTCAGCCATAAGAAACGATGAAATCCATCCATTTGTGACAACATGGATGGACACTGAGGGTATTATGCTAAGCGAAATAAGTCAGAGGAAGAAGGTCAAATACCATGTGATCTCACTCAGAGGATAAAAACAATAAGAAAAAAAAAAAGCATAGAGACAGAGATTGGATTGGTGGTTACCAGAGGGGAAGGGAGGAGGGAGGAGGGCGAAAGGGATGGTTAGGCATATGTCTGTTGTGATGGATGTAATTAGTCTTTGGGTGGTGAACATGATGTAATCTATGCAGAAATAGAAGTATAATAATGTACACCTGAAATTTATACAATGTTATAAACCAATGTTACCACAATAAAAAAAAAAGAAGATTCTCTACACACCAATATGGTGTGATTTCCAAGATATAGTGTTAATTGAATAAAGCAAGGTGCAGAATGATCTATATATCTATATATATATCGATATATATATATATATATATAGGTAGATAGATATAGATAGATATGTATATATGATATGTCACCTTTTGTGTAGGAAAGGGGCAAAGTGTGCGTGTGTGTATTAATTATTTCCAAAAGGAAGTACTGACAGGATAAGCTAAAAATTAGCCTTAATGGCCTATAGGGGAGGGAGGGAACAAGGTAGATAAGGGAGAGGATGGAAATAAGACTTACTTTAACTTATTTAGTTTCAACTCCAGCATTGTGTAAGTACATATACATTCACAAAATAAATGTTTTTTTGTGTGTGTGTGTGAGGAAGATTGGCCCTGAGCTAACATGTGCCAATCTTCCTCTTTTTGCTGAGGAAGACTGGCTCTGGGGTAACATCCGTGCCCATCTTCCTCCACTTTATATGGGACGCCACCACAGCATGGGTGCCAAGTGGTGCGTCGGTGCGCACCCGGGGTTCCGAACCCGCGAACCCCAAGCTGCCACAGCAGAGCGTGTGCACTTAACCACTTGCGCCACCAGGCCGGCCCCACAAAATAAAAATTTTAAAAAGCAATATTTAAAAATTGAAAATACACCGAAATGAATGAGTTTAAATGCATTGCAAGTTGGAGACAAAATTGTTCAAATAAAAGGATTATTTCAAGTGACTTCAGTGCTTATTATTTTGATTATACATGTGAAGTATATTCTACAGACAAATGTTCTAAGGTCATATATTTTAAAGACACGCAGAGATGCAAATAGTTCTTAAACCTCATTCAGTAGACTTACTGTTAGTAGTAATATTGGTAGAATTATTTAAAAATAATTATATATATACACATAGTGGGATAAAGCAAAAAGTATTTATGTTAATATTTCCAGGAACCAAGATATTCATGCTGTAGAAAAAAAAAAAGCTATAGTACAAATTTGAAAAAATTAAGGAAATTTTGTAACATTAAATTTAAATTGGGGGCCGGCCCCGTGGCTTAGCGGTTAAGTGCGTGCACTCCACTACTGGTGGCCCAGGTTCGGATCCTGGGCGTGCACTGACGCACCGCTTCTCCGGCCATGCTGAGGCCGCGTCCCATGTACAGCAACTAGAAGGATGTGCAACTATGACATACAACTATCTACTGGTTCTTTGGGGAAGGAAAAAAGAAAACAAAAAGGAGGAGGATTGGCAATAGATGTTAGCTCAGAGCTGGTCTTCCTCAGCAAAAAGAGGAGGATTAGCACGGATGTTGGCTCAGGGCTGATCTCCCTCACAAAAAAAAAAAAAAAAAAAAATTAAATTGGAAATATGAGCACATAATTTTTTTCTCTGTAAGTACAGATTTCCATCTCTGACCACATAAAAGACCTGGAAGCAATGATAACCTCATAGCCATGAGCTTCCTTAGCATGTAGACTGTGTCTATAAATAAGATTTATTAGGAAATAAAATCAGATTTTGGAAAAATGGCTGATTGTAAGTTAGGGACGTGGAATGTATAATGTAATTCTGGGGCATCTTATATGAAAAAGCAAGGATGTTTCAAAGACTAATAGAGTCATGTTAAAAAGTCCCAGGAGCCAATATGAAAAGGCTCCCATTTGCCAAAGATGGGATAACTTAAACATTAAAAATAAAGTAATGACTGTAATTGATTCAAAGACAATGACAAGGAAACTCATAAATCCACAATAACAGTAATAAAAAGAGCTAGCCCCTTCCAAAAAAATTCCACCTCCCCCCTAAAAAAAATCCCTTCATTGTCACCATTTGAAGTAACTAGGGCACCAATTACTTTGAAAATTGATAACTAAAGCAAAAGACTCGAGCATTCATCCTTTCTAGCATTCATCAGAACATCCAAGGTGCTTCTTCACAGGATAATTCAAGTTGATAAAAGTGAAAAGCACCCCAATTCCAACAATCTTTCACTCCATCTGGACCTCCAGATGTTGGATCCTATTATTGTGCCCCTCACCCTCATGACTTCTTCCTTCCCCTCCACTCCTAGTTTAAAATCCAAGGTCAATCTGAATAATTATATTTCATACACACTGAGTTCCCTTGGCCCTCTTCTTAGGTTGTCATGAAACCACAGCTTAATTAAGTTCAAATTTCCCCTACTTATGCATCCACGTAGCTGAATATGGCTGGAGAAAAACCATACAATCACACTGACGGATATCAATTTAAATTTGTGACCACAAACTTCAAGGTCTCAGTGCTGCCCCTCAACAGACTATTCTTGTCTAGTCCACTGACTTTCATCATTAAATTATTATTTCACACTTTCTCCTGTATCCTCATACCCCAACATGTCCTTCATTAGCTATATACTCTTCTGATTACCTTGTTTCCTTCTTAACTAGAAAACTGAAGCAGTTAAAGGAGACCTTCTATAAATTCCCATTACCATATCTACTCATTTGCAATCCCTACCTCTTTTTTACTAGATCTGGGGCCCCTGATCTGGGCCTTCACACTTGAGTCCCTGTTTTAATTCTTCTGTGGCCGTCTCTCTCTCCATGAAGTGAAAGGTCTGCAGGGCCAAATGGGCATGTCCACCCGAAAAGCTCATTCTATGTTCTAGGCCACGCTCTGGACATCCAGGACCCTGGAATGCCTTGTCTAACATGCCCCAAGACTAGTACAGATACTGTGATGACCTTTTCCCATTTCCGTTCCTGAATGGAATGTGTCCATTCTGAAGTGGGCAGACCACACTCTGTTATGTGTGTATACCAGTCAAAGGCAACCTGGGGATTCTCCCTGTGTGTGTGTTGTAGATGGGTATGTGTATGCAACCCCTCGAGGAGTAGGAAGGAGGCAGGGTTGAGAAGAGAAGGTGTGTCAGGCAGGGATTCTCCATTTGTACTCCTGTCCTGAGCCTCTATTATTTAATCAGGGACAATCACCCCTTGCAATTTTTTTTTACTCTCTCATTTGTTAAATTTTCCCTTTCTGTGGATCATTCCCATCAGTTTACAAAGGTTCTGTTAACATTTTCACCTTATAAGAAACTAAACAAAACTCTTCTCTTGACCCCACTTCCCCATCAGCTACCACCCCATTTCTTTGCAGCAATCTCCTAGAAAGAATCGCCTGTACTCATTAACCCCAATTCCTATACTACTTAACTGGAAAGCTGAGTCAATTAAAGGTGAACTTCCATAGACTCCCATCACCACATCTATTTAATTGCAATCTCCGTCTCATTTCTAGTAGTACTGGAGCTCTTTTTGCTCTTAAACCCACTCAATCAGGCTTTCACCACCGCCATTCCAACAACATGGATCTTGGCAAGGTCATGCCAAACCCCTTCATTACCTCAGCCTTGTGGTCATTTCTCAGTCCCCACCTCACTTGATTCAGCTGATCAATTCTGCCTCTTTGATACATTTTTTTTGGTCTGGGGACATCTCACCGTTTTGGTTTGACTACTAACTCACTGGCTCCTCCTCTTCTCTCTGACAACTTAATGTTGGTGTGCACCAGAGCTTAGCCCGAGGGTCTCCGGTCTTCAACATTTTCACTCACTCCTTTGGTGTTTTATTTCATTCTTATGGGTTTAAACACTTTATATTCCACTGACTACCCCAAAATATACATTGCCAACCCAGGCCTCCCTTCCAAATTCCAGACTCATATCCAGCTCAACACCACGTTTGGCCCTCTAATAGACATTTAAAACTCACACGTGAAGAATCAAACTCTGGATTTTCAAATCTATTCCCCCTTTCCATATCAATTAATGGCTGACCCATTCTTCTGATTATTCAGACGACAACGCCCTGCCCTCCGACCCCAAATCATTCTTGATTCTTCTATTTCTCTCATATCCTACAGACAATACATTAGGAAAATCTTTTACCCTACTTATCTGACCAGTTTTCACCATCTCCACTGCTAGCAGCCTCGTCTCCTCCATCATTATTATTCCCTTAGATTTTTGCAATAGCCTCCTAAGTGGGCTCCCTGCTTCTGACTTTACTCCCTTACAGTTCCTTCTCAACACCAGAGCCAGAGCAATTCTCCTAAAACGTAAGTCAAATCATCTTACTCCACTGATCAAAATTCTCTGCTGTCTTTCCACTGCACTCAGAAAGCAAATCTTTCCAATGAACTGCAAGGCCCTGTGTGATCTGCCCTGTTATCACTCAATCTCCTCTCCTACTACCCTTTGCCTTACTCAGTCAGCTCCTGTTCTCCTGTCCTCCTTGCTGTTCCTTGGACATGCCAAACATTCTCCTACCTGCTTTAGCCTAGGTTGTCTTTAAATCAGAGCCTGAGATAAAGGCTTGCATGCAAGTAGTTATCTGGGATGCGATTCCAGGGAGCATGCGTGAAGAACAGGGGAAATGAAATAGAGAAGCAGGGAAAGCCAATACAAGCGAAACCAACGCTACTCCAAGGAGCTTTATGAAATGCATCTTGCAAATGTCTACCTGGAAGTCAAGGAGGGTGGATTTACCCATTGACTCCATTCTCCAATCGTCAAAGGTGGTTCCAGAGACCTTAACTCCCCTACTCTTTTGAGTTGTACGTGCATGAGTGTTAAGCTGCTTCTAGTCAGAGAAGTGCTAGAGCAGGAACTGAGAAGTATGTGCAAGTAAAGCCGATGGAAACCAGTGAGGGACCAATCACACAGCAGTGGATGGCTGTGGCGGGGCTGAGTAGACTTGAGGTGGCCCACAAAACGTGTCACATATTTTACCTTAAAACCTTTGCTCTGGCTATTTCTTTGTTTGGAATGCTCATCCCCCAGAGATCCACAGGGCTAAATTTCTGACTTTTTTCAAGTCTTTGCTCATGTGTCACCTTCTTAACGAGTCCATCCTGACCACTGCATTTAAAATTGTCATTTGCCTGTTGTTGGCACTTCTGATCCTCTTTACCCTGCTGTACTCTTTGTTTTTCACTAGAGCACTTATAATCTTATGTACCATATAACCTATTTGCTTACTATGTTTATTATGTATCTGATCTTTCTAGAATGTAAACTCATGAGGACAGGGGTATTTATCTATTTTGTTCCTTGCACAGTGGTGGTTGGGGATACTGGACTGAGTTTGTCACTTTTTTGCAAATACTGCTCCATCACATGACAGTGACAATCAAGGTATGCTTCCTCCACGTAGGGGATTGGAGGATTACTATACTTGAATCTACCCTAAGTGAGTTGCCACTTCCCTACTGTAAAACAGAGTACTCCATGAAAACAGAGTACTCCAGTGTACTTGGCTGGTCTGTCGATGAAGACGGACTGAATACTGGCTTGCTCGTATCTAAGGCCAGTAGAGGGAAAGCGAGTCATTGATTGCTGCCAACACCTAAATCCAATAATTAGTCAGTCAACAATCCTCCATGTTAAGTGCTCCTTTGTGATCTCACTCCAGGCACCACAATTGACCAAGTGCCTACACTTTTGGGTCTCTTTTGGCTCTACATGCTGGTTTGGCTTCTATCTCTCTCAACAGGCACAGAGTCTATAACTCTCTTATGAGAGCCCTCAGCGATGATGGCTCTAGTCACCAAGTGTGAGTTAAAAACAGCAGCTTGGGGCCGGCCCCGTGGCTTAGCGGTTAAGTGCGCGCACTCCGCTGCTGGCGGCCCGGGTTCGCATCCTGGGCGCCCACCGACGTACTGCTTCTCCGGCCATGCTGAGGCCGCGTCCCACATACAGCAACTAGAAGGATGTGCAGCTATGATGTACAACTATCTACTGGGGCTTTGG
This sequence comes from Ceratotherium simum simum, assembly GCF_057802395.1. Taxonomy (NCBI): domain Eukaryota; kingdom Metazoa; phylum Chordata; class Mammalia; order Perissodactyla; family Rhinocerotidae; genus Ceratotherium; species Ceratotherium simum. The sequence continues at coordinate 28,177,327 of NC_141911.1, forward strand.
GGGAAAAAAATAAATAAATAAAACAAAAAACAAAAAAAACAGCAGCTTGATTTCGTAAAGTGAACATACAGTGCATTCAGCAATCCATTCCATGCTGTGAGCAACTTTTAGAATACGGAAAATAATTAGGATACTTAAGACTGCCGTTAATCATAACTCACTCAAGTTGCTCACTCTTTGGGGGTTCAGTTTTCCCCTCAGTGAAATACAGACGGTAGACAGGTAATTTCTAGCACCACTACCCCAGAATTCTATGAATACCTTTCCAGAGCTATGCTCTTTTAGATTTTATTAAAAGTCTTCTAGGGGCGGGCCTGGTGGCGTAGTGTTTGAGTTTGTGTGCTTTGCTTCAGTGGCCCAGAGTTTGCAGGTTCAGATCCTCATCACAGACATACGTACTGCTTATCAAGCTATGCTGTGGCAGGCGTCCCA